>NW_008351635.1:1300595-1320365 GCF_000622305.1 Nannospalax galili | reverse complement strand
TTAATAAAGCATCCATAAATCAAATTATACTCATTTAATTTTAAAAATGATCTCATGGTAATAAATCATATTTGCCAAAAACAATCTGGAACTCCCTAGTTTTGCTGCCTTGGATTTACTTATTAAGCACTTTTTCACTTACAAATACTTCTGGTTATTCACCGTGTATGTCCAGTGAGGCAAGAGAACATTTGCCTCTGATTCACTGCAACAGCTCTGATAATGGGCCTATGCTAAATAAAGCAGCTGCAGCAGGCTGGGGACATGTAAATCAGGATGTTAATGAAGAACTGGGCACTTACAGTTATAGAATTCCCAGGAATCAGGCTCAGGAACATAAAATAGGTCATTACGACTCACAGTCTATTTCATTAGGGAAATAAAGCCTTGATTTCTATTGGAAAATGAATTTCCTAACAGAGGCACTGTGTAATCAATGAAAAATCACACAAATTATTTCTTTTAAAATAATAACTTTTAAGCCTCCAGACCTATACAAATACCTTCTCATTCACCTGGTGCGGCCAGCAATATCCCCTTTAAGGGTATTTGACTCTTAATTTTCCCCACAAGGTTTTCTCTGATTATTTCTTGTATGCCTGTGGTCCATTTTAAAATTTTATTTTATTTGTATTTTATGTGTATGACTTTTTTCTGCATGTATGTATATATTCCACCTGTGTGCCTGGTGCCCATGGAGGCTAGAAGAGGATCTCAGATTCCCTGGAACCCAAGTTACAGATGACAGTGAGCTGCCACGTGGGTGCTGAGACCTGAACCCATGTCCTCTGCAAGAGCATCCAGTGTTCCTAACTGCTGAGCCACTTCTCCGGCCCCTTTGTTTCATTTTAATACCTAAAAATATTTTTTACAATTTAAAAAACTTACTGATATATTCATAAATCTACATAATAATAAGATTCTTTTTCTCAATTTCTAAGATTACAAACATAAAAGGGAGAGGTGATCTGCCCTTATACTTGGCATACATGCTTTTACATATATGCTTTCATTTAATGCAACGCTATCTTGTACAGAGGCTGAAACACACATTCCAGAATCTCATAGACCCAGTTTTGAATTGTCTGCTTACCAGCTTTTGCTTAAGTAACCTTAGGCTTTAGTAAGCTTAACTTTCTCTTTTTGATAATTAGGGAACTTCCACATTTTGAATGACAAAATGAAAACAAATGTGTGTAAACAATTTGTTATCCTGACGTGCTAAACTGCACATAAATATTAACTATTAGTGATGTTTTACTAGTTACTTGGGAAGCTATAGTTATCATAAGCCAAACTGTAGGTAAGATGAAACTCAAGTCCAAGATGTTGCCTACGTGGAAAACGTGGAATGGAAGTCAGAGTCCAAATCCTGGCCTCACTGGCTTTCTGGCCACTTGTTTTGCTTTTCGTGTCGCTTCCACTAACACCCAAGTAAATCCTAGTGTTTTCTTAATGATATTAATACAGCAATCTGTTTCCAGGCAGGAGCCAGTTGGTTATCTTGCATCATAGTTGGACTGAAATAGAAAAATAATTGCTCTCACACGCTTTGGTTCCTGACGCTTTCCGTACTGCATTAGTAGAGAAGCCCTCGTTTTATTATTAACCATTTTCTGTTCTGCAAGTCCAGTTGCTTCCTTCTTATGTCTCCTAGTAGAAGGAACAAGAGGGCTAAGGACTCCGGAGGGTCCAACGGACTGTGTGTTGTACAGTGTCAGTGCTGAAGCCGGGCGCTTGTCTAAATTCCGTTCAATCAGTCTGTAGAGCTCGGCTCTTTATTATATTACAATCTGCTGCTGCTCCCTGAGAGACTCCATAGCGGCTTTGAAGCAATGCAAACAGTGAACATAAGGGAAGATGTGCCTGGCTATCAGAGAGAACATCGAAATACCAAGTTTAAGAGAGTCGTATTGGTGCGGCTGCAGAGACGGCTCAGTGGTTAAGAGCACTTCTTCCCCTTGCAGAGGACCTGAGTTCAGGTTCCAGAATCCAGATCAGGCAGCACACAGCCACCTGTAACTTCAGTTTGAGGGGATTGGACACCATCTTCTGGCCTTTGGGGGCACTGTACACATCTGGTGCACATACAAAGTCACACAAGTGCCTGCACGTGCACACATACATAATTTTTTAAAAAAGACTGAGCACTAGAGACATTGAACTGCTCTCTGTGATTCATGAAGTCCTTTGGGAGCAATCCGCAGCACAGACATCATTGTAACTTGTTTGTGTTATGTGAATGTACATGTGTACACCTCAAATTGAGTTACTGTTTTGACACTTTACTAGTTCTTAGGAAATTCATTTAGCTTAAGGCATAAATTTTAACAAGTACATCCGATTTCTCTGTACATCCTCTTGTGAAGCCAGTTGAAAACAGCTTCCAGAGAATTCCAGTACTTCTGGTGCTTGTATTGACTTTCAAAACCCAGGTATTGGTGCTGCTTTCTATTACAATTGCCAGGATGGTGGGGGGAACAGTGGATGGTTGGAGTGCGCTGAGTGACAGGTCATAAACGATCTCCTGAAGATGAGCTCGTGGAAATAAGGAATGTAGAAATTCCTCCAAACACCAAGCGAAATGGGTGCTGAGAAGTTACAAAGAACAAAAGAGGATGAAATTGGGAATGATCTCAGAACTGGCTTTGATGACAGATGAACACATTAGAAAAAGACAAAATCGTCAACCTCACCCAGCTGTGAAACCTGTGAGCTAAACTCACAACTGGGTTGGCCACTGGCACAATAGCGGCATGAATGCTATGGCAGTGACCAGCCATCTTCTAACTGGATGTAAGGCTTGCTTCACAAATGGAGTCCATGTATGACACTGTTATTAGGGCCAAGAACCTGTGGCTAGACAGGCCACAGGTCATACAGGAAATTCTACTGCGTGTCATCCTGCTAAACAGACAGAGTTCTAAGCTGACTCATAATGACTTATTGTTATACCCATAGATGAGCGCATCTCTGAACTCTAACCTGAGTTGTTCTTCTAACAGATGTCAATTGACCCAGAGACCCACAACTGGTCAACATGCAGAGAACAGGAGATGTCACAGTGCTTAACTGTGATGGGAAACCCAGATTGCACCCTCTCCTCCATGTCTCAGGGATCATTGCAGAAGAGGAGGCAAGAAGATTGTAAGATCCAGAGGTTAGGGTACAAGGAAAAACTTGCTGTCTGGACACAACAGAGTAGTTTCATATATGAACCCACAGTCCTTATGACAACATGGACAAGATTTATGCAAGCTCAAGTCAGACAAGGGGTCCAGCATGGATGGGGGTGGTGGGAAGGAAGCTCTAGCCCAAGCTGAGGATTTATGGCAATTGATCGATGCTAGGAGAGGGAGAGTCAGTTTTACTTACTGGTGTGATGCCTGGTAGGTTGACAGGACTCCATGGGATAGGCCCAAACCCAAGAGCTCTTGGGAGACACAGATTAGATTTGATAGACTTTAAAACAAAGACAATAACAGGGGACATAAAATTGCTGGGTCAGGAGAACGTGGAGGGAGGGGGAGAGTGGTCTGAAAATGGTCAAACACACCATATGAAATGCTCCAATCAATAAATATCTAAAAGTATAAAAAGGCAAAATAATTAGAGTCAGTCTGGGCTTTAAGAGGTAAGAGTCACAAAGATTATTTAAATGATGGAGAATGATATGTAGGCCCCCAGAGTTTAAGAAATCTTATTAAAGACTTCTTCAATCACTTAAAAATCTGGATTAAGCACCTGTGCTGTGCTTCTTAGTTATTTTTATCAAATTCATTTAGATACATCGATACTATTATTTTGAGAATTAAAATAAAATGTAGTATTCTGAAGAAGTTAATTGAGCATGTTAAAGTGGGTATTTTGTATCTGATTGAACTTATCTTTACTTAAAAGTTTGTTTTGCTCTATTGTAAGGTTCTCTGACCCAATATAAACAGCGTTTTAGTTGATTATCTCTGGAACAGTAGCAGACTGTAAGTTTTATGTATTATACAATGGGTTATATTTGTTTTAGTTAAAATGCTGTCCAAAAAGGATCTTAAAAACTTAGTCTACTGCTTTTCTATCACCCCAATCAAGCAGCATTCATCTGCTGCATGCTGTGCCAGGCCTCCCGATTGAGGTCAGACACGCATTTAATTTAGATGAGCTGGGATGTTGCAGATTCTACCTCAAATCAACAGTTCTATTTCAGCATACTTCTCATATGAATCTTACACTCATTTTTTTTGTATTTCAAGAAACTAATTGTTCAGCTACTCTAGTCTGCCCTGCTGTTTATGGAGCTTCAGATGGGCCATTTCAATTACAAATGTAAATGAAATACATGTTTTACTTTTATTTAGTGGCACAGTCTTAGACAGGACAATACAGCATTAATCAATACTTCATTTCGTGTTTATGTTACAAATATATTCCTGACTTTGATCCCACTGGTTTGGGAATGGAAAACAGTTTTGCAATGGCAATTACTGTTTTCCTCATCGGAGCTTGCTTTCCATATAGTCCGTTACCAAGTGTGAAGAAGGCATTCTAATGGTAAGTCTTCTGACTCATGTAACTCTCACTGTTCCTTCTTATTAAAAACTTTACAATTATATTTATCTACCTTCCCAGCCTACAAAGCTTATAGAAACACAAGACTACATTACCTCTCATTCAGAAACCAGGAACTCATTCCACATCTGGGGACAATTTTCATGACCCTTAAATTCTTTCAGATCCCCTATCTATAAAATCAGAATGAAAACAGTCTAATTATCAGTATTCATCATAGTAGGAATAATGTAATAATCAGAATATCAAGTGAGACGTAAAGCATCAGAAGTTTTCCAAAACTTCAACGCCATATTAATTGCAAGGAGTATTCAGAAATCACTATCCATTGACTTATTTTAGTCTTAAAATTATGAAGATAAATAAGGCTAAATTTCCTATCACAAGGCTCTTTTATCAGGCATCATAGTGTACACCCATAATCCCAGCACTCTGGAAGCAGAGGCAGGAGGATTGTGATTTCTAGGCCAGTTTGAACAGATATATAGTAGACTATATCTCAAAAAACAAAAAAACGGAATCTCAGCCTAGATGGCAATGTGATAACAGAAATAAATACAATACAAATACAAAATACATAAATAACAAGAAACACAAGCTATGTACAGGGCTTGAAGGATGCACAGGGATGGTCCCATGTCTGCCTCTTCAAGAGACTTGCTCACTGGGACGGCTAAGGATGAGCAGGAGTTGCTCACTGAGTTGACAGGGAGAACAAAGCGGTCTTGCATTAGGGACACAATGTTCAAAAGGAAAAAAGCTTAGAAGGGATATGAGTCTTCTGGTTTAACAAGATGGAGCAGCCCATTTTCCCAGGACCTCATGTCTACAATGACAAAAGTTTGGACTTAACACAATAAAGAGGTACAGGAAAATTCCATAGGTAGAAAGAGGAAGATGGATGACCTAGGATCCCTGGGATTCACAGGTGACTCAGCGATAAGCTCCTGGTTTCTCAGGCATCCCAGAGAGCATGCTGGGACACTTCCCACCCAGGACCCTTAATGAGTACAGAGAAGTGTTAGCAAATTGGCTTTCTCAATGCCTGTAGTCAACAGAGAAATTTTCTGGCACTTTAGCTCACTACTAATTGGTAAAATCACATCTCCCCCACTGTGGTTTGAATGGGGTTTCCTTCCCCTTCCATGGAAAAACAAATACAACTATTTCCCTGAGAGGTGGGTGGTATCTACAGGACAGTGGGACTTGACAGCTGCAATTTCCTAAGGAATTCCTGAGAGTCACTGTCTTCTCCCACCTGTCAACAAAAGGACTTAATCCTGAGGTGAGGCTGTCCACTCCCCTCCTCTGAGAGGCAGGTGGAGCCTACCAGCATAATTTGGTACAGACCTGGAGTCTATTCCAGAGCCAGTGGGCAGCTGAACCATCATCCACTAACCTGCATTCACACAGTGTCTCAGTATCAAATAAAAATCCAAGTTCTCACTTAAGTAATCAGAGCGATAGGGATAAGATGAATTCAAAGCAACAGGAAAAAGAGACTGAAGAAATGAACAGCAGTTAGTGACACTGCAAACAGGAAAACAGCAGGGAAATCATCAAAACCCACATCTGGTTATTTTAGAACATTAGTTACATTAATGAACACAAGATTGAAAAAAATGAGAGAACTTAAAAATCACCAAAATCAACAATAAAACTGGGTCTGTCTCTCCATACTCAGCCATTAGTGAAGGATTAGGAAGGAGAGAATATTATGAGCAAATTCATATATGTGAAACAGAAGTGATCCAGTTCCTTATGGATCACAAACCACCTACTCAACCAAGATTTAATGAATAACCTGAATGTTCCAGGACCATTAAATGAATAAAATTTCATTTAAAAAATTTGAAGTTCCTATTTAAAGGTCAAATAGCTTTGCACGATTCTATAAAACTCGTAAGAAAGCATTACTGTCAATTATTTTACATAATCTCTTTCAGAGTATATAAGAGGAAGAAATGATTTTCCACGCAGTTTATGAAACATCATCTGGGTATCAAAACTAGACAAAGACCATATAATTAAGATAAAATTTCTCAAAAGTTTAGCAAAATAAATTCAGCTCTATATAAAAATGGCACACCATCTCCAATTAGTGTTCATTTCAGGAATGCAAGGCTGGTTCAATGTTGGAAAATAAACTAAAGAAAAACTGAAATGGTGGTAACAATTGGTGGAAAAAAAGCATTTCACAAAATCTTATACCCACTCATGATAAAAAGAACACTTAGCTAATCAAGAACAGATGGGCTCTTCACTGGACAGAGAACATCTTCAAAAGTCCTGTAGTTACAAGGCTATTTCATGATGAAAACAATGCTTTTCCCTTTATGAGAAGGAACAAAATGTTGCTGTCTACTTTCACAACTCCTATTTAAGACCCTGCTAGAAGTTTTGCTCACTACAATAAGAAAATAAAAGAAGTAAAAATTGCAGTTTGGAAAAAAAAAAAAGTATATTTGTTTCCAGACGGCAAAAGTTTTTAAACTTTTAAAAATTATTTTTTTGTGGTTATGAGTGTTATGCCTGTATGTATGTAAGTGCACCCATGTATGCAATGCCCTTGGAGGACAGAAGAGGGCGATGGATCCCCTGGAATTGAAGCTATGGACAGTTGTCAGCTGCCATGTGGGTGCTGGGATTCAAACCCAGGTCTTCTGCAAGAAGTCAGTGCTCTTAACCGCTGAGCCATCTCTCCATCCCCAAGATGGTAGAATTTTGTGGGAAAATCTCAAGGAACACACACACACACACACAAACCTCATAAAATTTATAAGTGTATTTATCAAAGTTAAAAGTTAATATAATTTCAAGTGTTAACAGCATGCTTACATGCTAATAAGGATTGTGTGCACACCATTCCCAATCACACTAAGAAAACGTGACCCTTAGATACTCAGTCATCTATAAACATAATTGATCATGTGCAGAAACTCTATTCTAGAATTTACAAAATGCTGATGAAATACATAAGAGAATAACCTATAAAGATGAAAATTTGTGCTGTATTTATGGTAAAGACACCAACCCTCCTAAAGTCAATGAAATGTCTATTAGAATGCTAGCAATGCCGTTCGCAGGCACAGAGAGCTGTGTTGTGAAAGACACACTGCACAGTCAGGTAACAATCCTGAAAAGGGATAAAGAAGGAGGTAAATCACTCCACTTAATACCAAGACTTAGATTTATGTTGATCAAGACAAGGTAGCACTGGTGAGGAACAGAGAGCTAAAATGATGAAATAAGACAGGTCAAGACTGGAAACAGGCCCATGCCAACACAGCTGAATGAGCTTTGATGAAAGCAACTCTGGATGATAGAGGAGGAATTTCATCTGTGTGACGGGCAATCTGTACTTTTCTTATATGATCCATTAGTAAACATGTTTGAACCTCAAGACTTGTGTGCTCAATTAAATATTTATAAGTTAGACGTGTGTCTACTATGCCATCTTATAATGAGGGGAAAGTGTAAACTATAGGAATATTTCTTGACTAATTTTTTGACAACTTCATGCACTGGCTGCTCTCTCTCATCTCCCTCTCATCGCAATTGCTCCCCACAGAACTAGAAGCGCTGTAAAACAGAAGGAGGCTAAGGTTAGGACCTTTACAGTTTTATTTCCCACCTCAGTGGATTATTCTGAGAAGCAGGTGTAAACGAAGAGAAAGTTTAAATATATTTTTCTTTTGGTTTTAGTATCACATTTGATTCCATTCCTAAATACCCACAGACTAGATAGTGCAGGCGATAGTCCCCCAGTGCTAGTCAAAGTACGCCTCGACACTCTACAAAGTACTTCTCTATCGTCAATGGTGGGAACCAAACTGCTTTTCCAACACATCAGAGATGTGAAGTTAAAATACTGAGCCCAGGCTGGTCTCCATAGTGAGTTCCAGGTTGGTGTGTGTGTGGGGGGGGCAACAGGGAGACCCTGTCTCCAAAAAAAAAAGTGCAAATAAAATAAAGTGCATATGATGAGTTTTATTGTGTAGAGTACAGGAAAAAAAATTGTCTTTGTTTTTTTCTCCTAACTTTCTATTACACTTGATTCTTTATTTCTCTATGAGGAATATGTAGTGAGCAAGAGTTGAAATGGCCTATATGTGTATATACTTCTGCATATGTTCCTCACAGCACATCGTGTGTACGTACTTTGTCTGCTGCTGACAAATGATAAAGGTAGATTGTACTAAATATTTTATAAATACTGTCAGATGTTTCCGTGTCTCTAAAAGTCCATAGAAGGGGCTGGAGAGATGGCTCAGTGGTTAAGAGCACTGGTTGGTCTTGCAGAGGACCTGGGTTCTATTCTCAACACCTATATTTTGGCTAACACCTGTCTACAATTCCAGTTCCAGGGGAATCCAATATCTTCTTCTGATCTCTGCAGGCATTGCATGACACAAGTTCACATGCAAGAAATACACTCATACACATAGAAATAAAATAATATATACATTTTTTTTGGTCTTTTGAGACAGGGTCTCCCCATAGCCCCAGCTGGAACTCGGTATGTAGAACAGGCTGGCCTTGAACTCACAGAGATCCGCCTGCCTCTGCCTCCGAGTGCTGGGATTAAAGGCGTGCTCCACCATGCCCGGCTCTATCTTCCTTTTTTTTTTGTATATATAAAATATTTTTAAGCCCATAGAAATAATTTATAACAATTTCTGATACTTTTCAAAAATGCATATTTATGAAAATATTGTCATGCTATATATTTTCTAGGTACAGGTATACTATCAACAGTAAAGAGTGAAAAACATGATGTGTATTAAGTAAAAACAGTCGACAATTACCATATCAAATATACAGTGGAAAACAGTATGAAGACTTCCAACAAATAAGGTGAAATTTTTGGTATAAGAATATGTATACATTACCTTCAAAAACAAAAAAAATTTAAAAAATAACACAAATGTTCAAATGAAAATAAAAATGTTACCTACTCTAAATTCAATGAATAAATCTGTCTCATGACTCAGAGACTCGAGAAAAACTCAACTGACATAAAATAGCCTTAGACTAGCCGTGGGGAGGCTGCTGATTGCCAACACCAGCTCAGTCAGTTGTGCTTGAACCTGGGGCAGTGATGGGAGGTGGGAGGGAGAAAGTTCCACTTGTGCCTCTCAATTCTGATCCACAGGAGTTAAAAATAAGAGCAGTTTCTTCTTGATGTGAAAGATGGTGCTTTTCAAATCACAAGCATAGGCAGAACTAGAAGAGTCCAGGGCAGTATGTCAGAAGTGAAGTGCTAAACCAACAGGACATAGCACAGAAACAAATTATATTTAAGTCATGAGGTTTAAAAGCCCACCTACAATGTGATAGCCTTCTTAAATTTTCAACAAGGTAAATAGTGCACTTAAAATAAAAGGCACAGAGGGAGAAATCAAGCCTGGATGAAGATGGAAACTCCCACCACTGGATGGGTGGCTTTCATGGTGCCAAAAGGCAACATGCAGACGACTGGGGGATAATAGTCCCCTATAATTCTGCTCAACTACAGACGCTGCATGTTGCACTACCAACATACCAAACAAGATGTTCCTGCTGGTGCAATAGTGGAGCATCTAGTGTATGTACAAGCAGCAAATTTTCAATTGGGTATAATGCCCGCTCCTAGGGTGGAACACACATCTGGTACTGTAGACCAGGCCAACCCCCTGAGGCAGGAGAGAATGTAGGTCCCAGTGGGAAGTCACTGCAGTTGTTTTGTTAGAGGGATGTGATGCACCTGCTAAAGTACCATCCAAACACTTGTGTTTACACCCATAGGTTAGATTATTATAGCAGTCACTGTTTTAGATAGTCTTGCTTCTTGCTATGTGTGTTTTTATAGTACACAGAATCCCACTGAAATTGGCCAACAGCTCATGGAAAACATGATGCAGAGACCCGAAAGTTCAGTGCCTTGCCACACAAATAAGTGAATCTCTTACCCCTCATTAAAAAAGCTTCTTTTTGCAACAGATGGAGATGATTACAGGGAGCCACAAATGGTCAAAATGCAGAGAATAAGTGGTGCGGTGCCCAGTCCCAAATGATGCATCTAATACATAACCCTTACACCTAAGGCTCAGGGACCACTGCAAAGAGCAGATGGAAGGATGGTGAGCAAGAGGCCAAGGTGGCTGCTGCTGGATGGTGTCTTCTAGACACGGCAGGGAAGCTGCACCCACAGAACCTCAATGGGGTTGCCTAAATGGGACCTGCATAATGACAACTCCAGGTGGCATGAACATCGACAGGGGAAATCTCATAAGCTCTCCTCTGTAGGTGAAGATATAATCAGTGGCTACTGGAGAGGGAGAATCAGTTTTCTCCAGGGATGAGCTCTCTGATGGGTTACCCAATCCCAAGTGGTGAGCCCTAAGCACAGGTCCACACAAGCACCACTACATGGACTCACACATATATATGCACATATATGTATATTTTGATAATAATTTTAAAAGAGTTCAGGATATTGAAAGGGAGGGACGGTGAGAGGAGTTGGAAGAGGGAGGAGGGTAGACATGATATAATTGCAGTGCTCATGTGTGAAATTCTCAAAACTTTTAAATTAAAATAGCAAAAGTAGTAGAAGTTAAACTCATGGGACTCATAGTTACTGAGAACAAAACATTTGTAGCTCATTGGAACAAAGCTGATGGTCATCATACCAACAGTTTGGGGGGTGGAAAGGAGATAATCCAGATTTCACTGTGCAGTGTTCCAGCTCCTTAGATCACCAACAGGCAGCCAAAGGTCTAAGCAGGCTGTGTGCATCCTTAGCTGGCATCGCATCTGTGCTGAACACACATCTGCCTTACCATCACACTCCACCATGTTCTTCCATGTCATCTGTTACTGTCATGTAGCGTCATGCTTAGTATTTGTCTTCCTGTCATTACCTCACTACGATGTGAGCTCCCTCAGAGCTAATCTGTTCTCTGTCTTGTTAAACTTTAAATCTCCAGAGCTCAAATCAGTGCCTGGTGTGTGCCTGGTAAATATTCATTCCCTTACAGCACAGGTGACGAGGGGTGTTGGGATTTTCTGCCTGGATGCTTATTGGCAAACCAAGTGTGATGGCTAATCCTGGGTGTCAACTTGACTGGATCTGGGATTAACTGAAATGAAAGAGATCTTCTTGACTGGATCATCTAAAGCCGGAAGACATACCCTAAATGTGAATGTTACCTTCTGATGGCAGCTGATGAAAGAGATCTTGACTGGATCATCTAAAGCCGGAAGACACACCCTAAATGTGAATGTTACCTTCTGATGGCAGCCGGTTTAAAAGACCAAGGCAGAGCAGAACACCAGGCTTTTTGCTGCTTGCCTTCTCTCTCGCTGGTGAGTTTGTCTTGCTGCTGTAGACTGAAGACTAGCTGATCTTTTGGAATTTGTCAGACCTTCAGCGCCAGATTGGAACTACTGAGACATCCAGCCTTGTGGACTGAGCAACTACAGATTCTCAGCCTCTCCAGTGTGGTGCAGGCATTGTTGGACTAGTTGGACTCTATCCTGTGGGCTAAGCTGATAAATCTCTATACATATTCATTCTACCGGTTCTGTTTCTTTGGAGAACCCTGACTAATACACCAAGTTTTATCATATTTAAAGAAAAATTCAGCAGAAAAAAGCAGGGTCCAGCAAAACATAACATATATATACATACATAATAATCAGAACATTGAAGAATAAAAAAAGTTTTGTGAGACTTTGACCAAGTATTTGAACTTATACCAAGAAACGTGTAAGACTGTAACCTGCCCAAAATCAAGAAGGATGAGACCATGTGACAAGGGACTTCCTGGCAGGAACTAAATGGTGTTCCTCCCTCTATTTACATGTTGAATTCCTATGTCTCAGAATTTAACTATTTGGAGAAAGAGACTCCAGAAAGATAAGTAAGAGGAACTGAAGTCATAAAAGTGTGTTTTAATCTACTTGCCTAAATTTGGAGAAAGTCTTTAAAAAGATAATTATACTGAAATAAGGCCAACTGGGTGGGCCTATTCCAGGATCACTGAGGTCTTGATAAGAACAAGATGCAAGAAAGCAAAGACATGTCAGGATGTAACAGGAAAGCCACCTTTACAGGTCAGAGAGAGTCCCTCAGAGAAGGTAAAGATGTACCATCAAACTTCTTAGGCTTTCAGCCTTTCAGATCTATGGGGAGATAAAACTCTGCTGTTTAAGACTTCTGCCAGATAGTATTTGTTTTGGTAGAGCAGCTGAGTTAGCACACCAACATCCAGTATTTACTATTAGCTCAAGTAGTCAAGGATGGGTCAATTAATTTGATTGACTTGAAACCTTTGACCTAATTTGAAGCCTTTGTTGTATGATGACTAACATTCAATATCAGAATGTTTCCACTACATAATGGTGGCCCTTTGGGGTCACAAATAAGAATCAAGTAGAAGACTTGTTTACAAAGAGTTCTGTTCAACTAGATGTGTTTCTGAATCATTTATATTTTTAATAACCCCATGGATAATATGGCTGCTGGTGCAAAGGTCACAGTTTGGGAGTCAGCTAGGTAATTACATGGGCCTCTCCCCAGGAAATCTCTCGATTGCTTGGCAAATGAGGCACCAGAATCCACTCAAGTTTTACCATAGATTTGTTCTGCAGATAAGGAAAAATGGGAGAAAATGGGTGAGAAATGAACTTATTAGTAAGGTTAACTTATTTAGTATGGTTAACAGGATCTTGCAGTAGGGAGGCCTTGTGGTAGTGCTTGAAATGGCATTTCCCATATGAATCATGGCTGAAAAATTATAACCAACGCAGTGGTCAATTCAAATGTTTAACTTACAATTTTCGGAGCAGCTAAGTAATCACAGTGTCCTGGTAGTTGAAGGGTTAGACAACCTATGAAAAGATCACTTCAGGTAAATAGAAATGGAGGTCTGGTGGCCAGATCTAACCTGGCTTGTCACAATTGTTTCCTCCTGTCTTGATACCTACGATGTCACAGATGAGTCACTTTACAACTGAAAATTCAAGTTCCTCCCTAATACAAGTAATATACAAATCTTCAAATTTTTGCCAAAGCCATTGTGGAAATGGAGTGAAATTCCCAGACTGTGTGAGGATTACAAAACATGGCTCTTATTTAACATTAATCCCAAGGAACCTAAAATACACTCTGGTTCAGTAGTCAGCTAGAGGATTAGGAGGTCAAGTGTTAAATTGAATTTAGGTCTAAGGTCTTTTCAAAATGAGCCCAGTAGTTATGCAGACATAATCAGTTCCTGAAAATATAGTTGAAACAGACATTTTTGGGTAACTAGTAAAATGCCCACATTGGCCTGGCTTGCTCAGGGAGGTCTATTGTTTTGAAGAGCCAGCTAGATGCACTGAAATGCCAATATCTACAAATAACACAAAATCAAATCTTACACATAGTGCTTTTAGGGGAACAGTGCCAAAGGTTTGAAAGATGTAAAGTAATACTTCTGCAAACTTCCCCAGTTCATTTCTGTCTTGACTTGTGAAAAGGACCAGTGTATCCTGGAAGGTGACTGAATTATCATATCCCTAGACAGTGGTTTCCAGTTCAGTTCTGTTCCATACTGAGCTTCTCAACTGGAATAAACCAGCATAGGTCCTGACATTTGGAACAGAGTTCTTGGGTTGAAAAATGCTTTTTTAATCCCACTTAGCAGAAGCCATGAGAAATAGTTCAGTTTCTTCCGGCACTGACAGTTGTAGAAGTTTACTGTGCTGTCACAGAGGTATGTCAGCTCTGTTATTCTAGACCATAGGAATGCTGACTAATTTTAATGTTACAAGCACATTACACTTATTTCCTAACTTTACATATCATCAAAATGGTACACATTTCAAGAAGTTTCCTGAATAATGGCCAAAAAAAAAAAATCCTCCAAAAATTCCAGTATGAGAGAGACATTCATGAAAACTAAGAATTCAGCAAACTTTATTTGAGTAGCAATCAGGGATATAAAAAAATGGAAAACCTGTACTTTGTATACAACCTACTATTAAGTAAAATGCACAATGTCTGGGGGACCGTCTCAGATTTTATAAATAATGTATACTACATTTATGGATGCTTCTATCATTCTTACCCAACTTGAGAGGCAGAGAGAAAAAAAACTGCAACAGATCCAGCACTCAGTGCTGAGGTCACTGTACTTGTTCCATATGAATCAATAGATTATAAAATGTTGGAATTCTCTATGACACATAGGGATCATAGTGATATGAACCCACAAAAGGTTTCCATACCAAACGGATATTATCATTGGAAAATAACTATGATCATTTAGAACAAACTCCTTAGCTTGTTATTGGCAACAGTGCAGTCTGAATTTCAGACTTTGGGACACGAAGTGACAAGCTGGGACTTACCTAACCCAGTAGCTCAGTGTCAGCACATCTTTACCAAATTGAAGTGGATATGTAAGGTTGGACTTGGAAGGTCATGAAGGCACAGTTAAATTTACATGACCTTGGACTACAGGGGCGAGTTAACCATTGAATGTTTTCAACCTGCTTCTGACCTTATAGAGATGAGGTTGGAAACTTTTTCCTATGAAAAGCTAGATAGAAACATTTTAGTCTTTATGAGACTTAATGAGCTCAATCAGACTTGTTGAATTCTGCCTTCATGATGGGAAAGTAGTCATCGATAGTATGAACAAGGGAACTATGTCTCATAGAGCTTATAAAAGCAGACAGAGGCTGGGTTAGCATGGAGAGTTTGCCGACACCTACCACAGATAGTTTCGTATGGCTAGTTGCACATATGCGATAAACATTAAGCTCCAGCTTTCTAAGCAATCTGCACAGTATGCCGGAACTGGTAATAAAAGACTTGTTGCAACATTGCAGTCCTAGGCAAGGGAAGTCCCCAGTAATAAAAAAAGAAAACATGAAAAATTCTCCTGAACATCTGGAATTAAGCAGTCTCTTTGACACTTCATCTTATAGAGAGATGATGAATCTGCATTGTGTGGATTTGGGTTGTATGTTATACACTGATTTGTGGGGCATGATTTACAGTTTGACTTAATGTTCAAGAGTTGAAGGGAAAAGTGTTCACAAATTGTGAACTACTAGGTTACAGATGCAAATCATAGGTAATGATCTCTAGACAGGCAGCAATCGTAGTGATTACAGATGCGGATCATAGCTAATGATCTCTAGGCAGGCAGCAATCGTAGTGATCTTTGAGTGCCACATGAAAAACCAACAGTAGATATTCAGAACACAGTAATATCTCAATACTCAGGGTGTTGAGACAAAAATATTTCGTTGTAAGACAGGCAAAGGGTAGTCAATCTGCTAGGTAGAGGGTAGTGTTTATGGCCTAAAAAACTGTAGGATCAAGTTCTAGACCCTGATATTTGTCAATATGACCTTCTTTGGAAATAAAGTCTTTTGTAGAAGTAACTAATATAAGCATCAGCCCTCTGAGATAAAGGCTTCTTGGGTTTAGGGTGGTCCCTAAATTCAATGGCTTATATCCTCCTATGAGAAAGAAAAGTGAGATTTAAGACACAACCACATTCAAGGAACAAAGTCATGTGAGGGTGGAGACAGGCATAGGAGTTGTTCCAAGGATGACCCATGGAGGCTCGAAAGCTTGGAGAGTCAGGGGAGCGGACTTCCCCTCAAGATGCTGAAGCAGGAGCCAGCCACAGCCACACCTGGGTCTCCAAGTGGAACTGGAGTTGTAGACGGATGTTAGTTGCCACGTGGGTCTGGGAACCAAGCCCAGGTCGTCTGAAAGAGCAGCCAGTGCTCTTAACTGCAGGGCCATCTCTCCTGCCCCAGGTGTCATTCCTTGTTTTTATAATGATAAATATATTTAATTCCTCAACACAACTAATAATTTTTCATAGAAATGAGATTTTTTTCAAGTATATATGTTTTATGTTCTGGATTAACTTTTTTCAGTTAGTCTTACATAAAGCAGACAGATTAATTAAGACATAAAGAACAGCAAAATTAATATGTATGGTCTAATAAACACCTCTGTTCTAGTCTGCTTTTGATTGCTATGACAAAACACTCTGACATAAGACCAACTTGGGGCAGAAAGTGTTTGTTTGGCTTATGTCTCCTGGGTCAGAGTTCATCACTGAGGGAGCTCCAGGTAGGAACCCGGAGGCAGGAGCTGGAGCACAGGCCATGGAGGAATGCTGCTTACTGGCTTGCTCCTCTCAGGCCCATGCTCAGCCTGCTTTGTTATACAACACAGAACAACCTGCCCAGGGGTGGCACAGCCCACAGTGGGCAGGGCCCTCCCAAATCACTCAAAAATCAAGAAAATACCCTGAAGACATGGCCACAGGCCAGTCCCAGTCCAATGGGAGCAATTCCCCAATCGAGGCTCCCTCTACCCAGGTGTGTCAAGTTGACAACTAAATCTATCTAGTATGCTTTCTAATTTTACAAAGAAAAATTTAAGTAAGCATTGCACTCAACTACTTGGTGCCTTTACTACTCTCAACTATACAATTCCTTACTGTAAGAATATTAATATTCTCATCTGTGACATGTCTCAGGGCCAGGATTGGTTAAATAACCTTATTTATCCAAAGAAAAGTGAGCGCTATACAATCAAGTAGCAGCAATTATTTGCTTATGAGTTATGGGTTAGCTTCAGATATTTTTTTTTGACACAAAGGCAGCATATTTCAGAAAAAGGTTGATGTTCCTGCATTCTAGTAAGAGTGGGAAGCCTGTGGGGCTCCACTGAACCCAGAAGAATGGAGCATAAACCGAGCTGCAGCCCAGAGGTCATGTACTTTAAGTTGAGAAATAAAGATTTTAGAGTCCGAGGAGACGGCTCATGGTGGAGCACTCCTTTGCAAGCATGAGAACCCAAGTTTGGATCAGCAGCACTCGCATAAAATCTGGATATGATCACTGGGAACATAGGCGAGAAGCCCCAACTTTAGCTGAGGAACTATTGGCAGCTGATCACTGCTGGGTGAGGGAGAGTGATCTTCTTTAACAGAGTGACTCTAGACAGGTTGAACAGGCTCCAGTGGATGAACTCACACCGAGGGATATCTGGGGACACAAACTTGCCTTGATTGGCCTCAATATATATGATAGAATGCATGAAATCTGGTGGTGAGGGGGACCGTGGGAGGTACAGATAGGTAAGGGGATCTAAAATATGATTAAGATGTATGAAAAGCACAAAAATTCAATATATATAGATTTGAATTATATATAATTATATAATTATCATATATATATATATATATATAGAGAGAGAGAGAGAGAGAGAGAGAGAGAGAGAGTAAAAAAAAAATCAACAATGGGGCCAGAGAGATGGCTCAGAGGTTAAAAGCACTGGCTTGTGGGTTTGAATTCCAGCACCCACACAATGGCTAACAACCATCCGTAACTCAAGTTCCAGGGGATCCAACGCCCTCTTCTGACTTCCATGTGCATTGCACAAGGGTGCACTTATGTGCATGTAGGTAACACACTCATACACATACAGTAAAAAATATATTTAAAAAATGAACAACAGGTAGAAGGGAACCTGGCCTTACTGCCAGTCTTGATGTTTTCAGTCCCCAGCCAGCAGGATCATAGTCTGAAGAAGGAGGCAATGGGAATTAAGAAATTCACTTGATTTGAGCTCAGAGCTTCCAGGCCTCATCTGGAGGCAAACCACATGCAGCAAGGAGACAGGTTCAGAAGCAGACCAACCACTGACCATTAGCTTGTGGCTCATAACCTCTGCAGTAACCCTCCTTGCCGGAGAAGGTCATTGAATACCATCATGTCCTTCATAGTCTGTGCTCTTTGCAGGCTACACGTCACAGTGTCCCCTGTCCAGCACTCTTATCTGCAGTCGCCTCTCATGTCCATCTCCCATCCACACACTAGCAGGGTTTCCCCAGATTGCCTCACATCTGTTCCTTGTTCTGAGATCCCTAGAGTTGCTCAGATCCAAATCACATGCTCCCTACCAACGTGGCACCTGATCGTAGCACTCTAAGATATGGAGTTAAAAAAATGCATTTGTCTTGGCCAGCCAGGCAGGAGGAATCACTGCCTTGCTGAATGCCTCCACTGGATTTAAGGCTTGTGAGGGCTGTGCACGTATCCTGGAGGGCTATGCACGTATCATGCAGCTGCCACGGCCCATCTGTTGTCACCAGGCCCTGGATCCCTTGTGGTCACAGTTGTGGCTTTGATTTCTCCTCACTTCTCTTGGAAAATGGGATTGGAACCAGGTCTTGTTTTTTATGAATCCTACCAATTGCCATAATGTAATTTGTGGGGTTTTTTTCTTTTCTGGTTTTCTTTTTAATTTTTATCGCATGTTCTACCCTTATTGCAACAAGAGCAGCTACATTTATTCTTTAAGATGAGAATTTAGAGAATGAGGAAACACAAATATTACCAGCCATAAATAACATTTAAAGAAGTCATTGTATTACCTTGAATATCAAAGTGTTTCTAATTATACCTATATGTCTTCACAATGATTTCATTATGCAAGCCAAAAATAATCACTTTCATAATATACCTAGAATTGGAACATGGAAAACATTCTATTTGTGAACTTACAGAATCTAAATATTCTACTTGTACATAATAGAATTTCAAGCTAAAGAATAATGCAATTTTTCAAGATAAGCTTTTAAAATGAATGTATAGCATGCTGCCTTGTACAGTGTTACCTCAATTAACAAACACCCTAGAAGAATAACTCTATTATTAAGAATTATGCATTTGAGCAAAAAAGTTAATCATGCTAAGTAGAGCTTCCCAAGACTCTGTCACGCACATGAAAACCCTTTGTGTTCACAGCCTCACGTTACAGCCTAGGAAAATGGAAGTCAAGCAATTTTTAAAAGCCAATATGAAGTGTCTAATAAAATTTATCTTTACAGTGTTTGGCATTTTTTTCTCCCTATAACCCTCAGAGACTAGTCACAGAAGTCAACTACCTAATGAGCTGTAGCTTGAACTATTAAGGTTAAGAAATGTCTCATAATCGGTGGTCTACTTTAACAATTCCCATAGCTGAATCTCAGCTATAGTGCTTTGTTACCTTATTTGAACAACAAAGTATTGAGTGACATTTTAATTTCAGCTCTCTCTAGTTCCTTCTGGTGTTTAGAACTGAACCCTGGGCCTTATGAATACTAGGCAAGTATTTATCAATGACTGACCACTTGGCTTCCATTCTTCTCACTT
>NW_008351635.1:1299100-1300261 GCF_000622305.1 Nannospalax galili | reverse complement strand
ACAATAAGATGTTTGCACATGCGTTTCTAATCTCCATACATCTGATTATTACTAGTCACAGTCAGTTACTTTCTGAGCTCCTTGGCATATGAGTATGGATGTAAAGTCATCAAGTAGATTTCAATGGTAATGTTTTTCACATCTACTAATTATTAAGGAGCAAATTTTTATGCTTTGAAGAATTACTATTATTATTATTATTATTATTACACCCACTTCCCAGATAGCACCCTCCCATAGCCTCCCCCCCACCACTAGAGCCCTTATACCCTGATATCCATGCTACTGTCTGCTGTGTTGTCGGCACCCCCAGCCATTCCCCACTACTTGCCCTTCTGGTGAATCTAGTCAGCCTATCTAGAGGTCTTTGTTTTAGGAGGGTCAGCTGTTTTTCGTCTAGCAATAATCAGTTGTCTATATTCCTTTGGATAAGATTGGGGTCTGCTGTTCATTTTCCCAGTTCTATGCTTGGGTTACTATCTGGGAATTGGTTGGCCACCCTGGCCAACAACTCAAAAGAAGATATTGCCTGTCTGGCATTGTTGCTTGTTATGTAGCCTTTAGCTATACATATGGACTCTTAAGAAATTATATTGGCCCCTTTAATCTTTGTTTATACTTTCCTTTGGGTGTTTAAGGCCATACAGTTGGCCCTGATAAACCGATTTATTTTCACTCTTAAGGTTGTTTGAGGATCTGTTCCTCAGGAGTCACATGGGCTTTGGAGGAGCCCCTGGCTCCTTTCTTTCACCAGTTCTGCCTATGTGAAGATAAGTCAAAGGTCCTGCTCGACCATGGTTGGCTTCACTTGGAATAATGGAGGAAATGATTCTTGTGTGTTGACCCTCCTCTTTGTAGACTGGACACTGGTTCAAGTCCATCTTGTGGGTTCTCCCTGGCCTCCTTGTTCAAGAGGACAGGTGACCCACCACAGTTACAGGACATTTTGAGAGATGCTCATAGTCCTCTGGAACTAGTCGACCTAGGAGGGCAAGGAGCGAAAAGTGTCCTTTACGTCCCTCTGACGAAATTAGTATAGGCCTCAAAGTATGTCTGCTAACATCCAAGAAGTTTAGTTCCACCAGTCTGGTATTTTTAATTACTGTGTGTCATGTAGATAAATCTTGGGCAAAGACCAGTTGTTCTCAGATAAACCTTACC
>NW_008351635.1:1286251-1298786 GCF_000622305.1 Nannospalax galili | reverse complement strand
TACCCACCCTTCCTACCATGAGACTATCTGCCTGGCTGTGGGAAACGGGATAAACAGGTGGCATAGTTGGGGAGCTGGGCAGAACATGCCTTTATTCTAACCTGGGAGAACTTTTCAGTGTGCCCTGTAAGCCCCAATACTCACTGCTGTGGTTTGGATGCAAAATGTCCTCCCCAAAGCTTAGGTGTGGCAGGCTTGGGCCTTGGATGACAGCACTACTCAGAAGTCACTGGATCCCAAGGATTCTAACTCCACCGTAGCTGAATGGGCTGTTAGATGTGAGGCATACTTGATGGAAGTACTCCAGGGGTGGGGGTTGACCTTGAACGACATAGCTTGTCCTTGTATCATCTGTCTACATTTCCCAGTCAGCCTGCACTAACAGCTCTCCTCCATAGGACCCTCACCATGTCTTTCTGCCTCAATAGCAGCCACAGCAATGGGGCCAGTTGAAATGGACTGAAATCTCTAAAACTGTGAACCCAAATTTTCCCTTCTTCATCTAACTTTATTCTCTTGTTAATTGTGGTGCAGTGACACAGGGCTGACTAATACTCTGTGCTTCAGATCAAGTGCAGGCCAGATCCAAGGACACGGGAAATAGAGAAGCTGGTCTGCAGTTGGGTCAGGTCAAATTAGCAGTCATTTTGTCTGGCTGGTAAGTTAGTAAGTGGGATACGTAGTTTAGCCTATCATGTACAAGGCAAATCAGGAGAATGTGGGTCTGTACCACACCTGGCTTTCTCATAGGTAAGAAAGGAGGCTTTGAGGGAGTCCTGTCTGCAAAGGGTTGATTCTACAGTGAACCAGCTCCTAGAGTCCAAAAGCTACAAGCAATCTTAACCACTGCAGCTTTCTAGGACCACAAGGCTCAGACAGAATTCAAGTGTGTCAGAATTTACACACCTTCTTTAAGTAAAATAGCAGAGTCTGGAAAGGGCACTAGTCCATCTCTGAGTGGTTAATTTTTTTTTTTTTTTTTGAGACAGGCTAGCTTCAGATTTGCAGCAATGCTCTGCCTCAGCATCCCAAGAGCTGAGGTTACAAGCCACTATGCCTAGCATTGTTTACCCTATTACACAGACATCATGATTACAGATGGCAGGTAAATCAAGGGCCCGCTTACTCTCATGGCCAGATGAGTCATACCAGTTGAAGAACCTTTTTAGTTCATAGAGGTGACTTAGAGGCAGAATCACCACGAGTTCATGTGGTACCTGGATTATTTAATAAGGAGTAAAGAGAAAGCAATAGCCTTTCTACCTTCTGGTTCTGTAACAGCCTATAATTCCCTCTCACTGAAATCAACCAAGGCATCTTTACATTCTTTCAAATGTTTCTAGCATAAGGTTGATGACATATTTCTTAGCCTTGCTATAAATATTTTAGCTGATAAATGAGACGGTGAATCAGATAAAAACCAGAAAACTTGGAAAGGAATTATGTTGTCTCTTAGAAGTGACTCAGTTATTAAATAATACCAAATAAGTGACTTTCTAAAATTTAATAGTTTCTTCATTTGGCCACCAAATGTTTGTTGAGCATCTGGCACGAGGCAGACAGAACCAGATGAGTACAATGCTTTCCCCAAGGGACCCTGGACTGAAGCCTCTGAACCCTTGGGTTGACCCTGTGTTTGTAGCCCGGGAGAGAGGACTGAAGTTTAGCTTTGCAGCCTATAACTACCACATACATGTAGAAGTTGGTGCAGGACCTCACAGAAACACAGAAGGCCGCAGGCCTGCAGTTCTCCGAGAGCGGTCACACACAACAGGGGAATTTGAACACCACATACATGTAGAAGTTGGTGCAGGACCTCACAGAAACACAGAAGGCCACAGGCCTGCAGTTCTCCGAGAGCGGTCACACACAACAGGGGAATTTGAATGAGAGGTTGAAAGGTGAGTGTTCATGAACTGGACAGACAGCTCAAGGGAAGCCTCCATGAGTAGAAACTGCAGTGACGGAGGTTAGCAGGCCACAGGGCACAGCATAGATAAAAAGGGTGGGTGCAGAGAGAGAGTCGGCCTGGAGGCCAACGGCCTCAAGAGAAGGCCTCAGGAAGCCTGCTTCAGAGTATTCCACACTGACTGGCAACGTTCAAACTTCTTTTTCAAACACTCAAATATAGCTGTGATGCAGAGATTAAACTTTACTCTGTGGTACTTGGGGAAGATGGAGACTTCTAATTTGGTGTTGGTCTGGTTCCTTTCTTCATGCAGTAGGTACCCTGACTGCAGTGGCGGTGGTTAGTGGGGAAGGAACGCCATGACAGAGGTCACAGTGAGTTAAGACGGGGAATCGCACAGTCCAGGCCAGGATGTCGTTGAGGGCTTAAACTGAACCCAGGAACCACAAGATTTGGAAGACGCTAAAGTGTATAACTGACTACATATTGGAAGCAATGGGGTATATACAGGATGGAGGTGCCTGAGATGATTGGGAGTCTTTTGGTGATCTGGATGTCACAGAAGTGTGCTTTGTGCATTAGTCTCACGTTAGTGTGCACTAAATGTTTTATACACTGAATATTTTTGAGACTATGAGGGAAGATAGACCTTTGTCTCATTATCGCTCATTTACAGGAGACAGAAATGCCAGAACAGTTGTCGTAGGTTTTAATTACTCACTAACTGCAGCAGTGAAGCCCCACTGACCGGATTGGAATGGGGTCAGGCTAACGCTAGGTCGCACTCCCCGTTTCTCCACAGAATTTATCAGAAACACTCGGAAGGAGAGCACCACTGTCATTCGACTCCTGCACACGCACAGAAAGCTTCAGAGAGAAGCCCGTGGTGCCCTGGCTTTCATCACAGATTACCAAACAACCAGTAACAATAGTTTGTTTCTCTGTACACTCTGGCTTTCAGCTTGCTTCTGTATAAACTACCTAGTCTCTCTTATATTAGGTTAAGAATTAAGGATCAAGGCCTGGAGTGATCATGTGTGCCTTTAATCCAGCACTCGGGATGCAGAGACAGGTAGATTGCTTTGAGATGGAGGCCTGCCTGGTCTACATGGTGAGTTCTATATGGTGTGTTCCAGATCTGCTGGGACTAGACAAAAAACCCTGTCAAAAAATTAAGGATTAAAAAAGTGGTCTTTCTTTGAAAAGAAAGGTGCAAATGGTCAAATGCCATAAGTAATTGGATAGATAGGAGGAAGTGACATAAATTATGCAGTGTCTAAGAATTTATTTAAAACAGTAACACTGAACACCATCCTATGGGAATGGCAGGATCTCTTCTCCAGTGACCTTCCACTTAACAAAATGTCTGTATGTCTTGCTTTGGGTGAGGAAGGGAACTGCTTCTGGTCTCTCTGTATCTATGGCAGGATTTGGGTTCTACGTGAAAACGAAGACAGGTGGGGACTTGGGAAGGAAGGATAGAGGAAGACAGAAGGGAGGGAGGATGTGATTAAGGTTTGACCAGAAAGTTCTCCTTCTCTCATAGGTGATTCAAGAGGAAAGCACTCAGTATTCAGTTTGGCCTCTGCCATGTGATGCCACTCAGCATCTTTATCCTGTCAGAACAAATGCTTTATGCATACAATGACTTCCCAAAGTGCTTTTGTGAGTAAATAAAGTCACTACACCCTGTGAAGGAGGCTTTATAAACTAGAAAGTACATTACCATGTAAGAAGTAACCCCAAGTTTATCACCTGTAAGGACTCAAAGTAGAAGAAAACACCTTGAGTAACAAGAAATTTGCATAGAAATTGCTAAAAAGCCTGAAATTTAGTTCAAAACTTGCTTTTATTTTAAAAAGTTGAGCAACATAATAAAGTCACAGAGGGAAGAGTAAAGAGGACAGTAAAAGGTATTTCACGGTAGGGAAGGTGGGACACAAAGAGCAGGAGGTGCGAATTGCCAGATGAGGAGTTTTGCTGGTATAATGAGTTAATAATCTTCAAATATTTTATTAAGAGAATCAAAAGTAGATGTTTATTTAACTTTGGAAGCAGCAAAAACTTGTCAGGTTTCTTGTTTTTCAAATTCTAAAAGTATTTTATCAGATATTACAATTGCAACACCTGCTTTTCTCTTAGTACCATTCACTTGGTATTTTTTTTTCCATCCTTTCACCTTAAGGTAGTGCCTGTCCTTGAAAGTGAGATGGGTTTCTTGCAGACAACAAAAGATTGCTTAATCCATTCAACTAGTCTGTGTCTTTTGACTGGGGAGTTCAGTCCATTGATATTTAAAGTTATTAATGAAAGATGTGTATTGATTCCTATCATTTTTATTTCTGTTCACATTCTTTGTATAGCTGTGCATTTCCACAGTTATACCTTCTTTAAGTTTCTTTCCAAAACCCTTTGGGTATAGTCGTTCCTTTCTTCAGCTCTTTGTATTGCTTCAAGAGCTCTCTGAAGGGCTGGTTTTGTGAACATGAATTCTTTCAGCCTTAGTATTTTCTCTAGGTCTTCTTCAGAGCTTTAATTCCAATGCACATTCGACAGGTGAGGTCCATTTGAACATGGTGGGAAGGCTGGAAGGTGACAGACACTGTAACATTATTTTCTTTGGCAGTGGCCAGTGACTGCATGACCTTCAGCAGATGGAGAGTTTTGTCATGATTTTGTTGTGACCATTAAGAGTTGCTTCCTCTGGCTTCTTGTCCTAGTTGGCAGCGCTCAGTGGCATCCCCTGTGCATGTCAACCTGCAAGCTAGTGGAAGTTTCCCCTGATGTGTGTGTCTTTAACATTTCCAATGATTTGGTAAAAAATTAATTCCCCCTATTAAAACCCCTTTAAAAGCAGTGGTTTCTGATGCCCTAAGTGGAAATTGGCTTTAGTATTGACGGTGCTAAATTTATTTGAGTCCAATGTGCCTGGGAAATGATGGCTTTAGAAAACCTTTTGTTCCAAATGCTCTTGTGCAGGATGTTCTAGGAGAAGTCCTCTCTCAACCTTCCACATGGCTCCATGCGCTTTTGTGGGATGTTCTAGGAGAAGTCCTCTCTCCACCGTCCACATGGCTCCATGCTCTTGTGTGGGATGTTCTAGAAGTCCTCTCTCCACCTTCCACATGACTCCATAATTAAGAGTTTGAACACTGCATTATATTTCCACCTTTTACTAAATTCTGAAAAAGATCAGTTTGAAAAGAGAAAAGATTTGTTTTGACTCAGTTTCAGACAGCTCAGCCAGTGTTGCTTAGCCGCTCTTTTGAACCTGTGATGAGGTGGTACAATCTCCCGAAACTGCAGCTGGGAAACAGAGAGAGGCTGAGGTCCCAACATCACCTTCCAGGGCATGCCCCCAGAAACCTCACTTCCTTCCATGAATTTCCACCTCCTGAAGGTTGCAGAGCCGCCCAGGAGCACCACAGGCGGGCTACCAAGACTTCAGAACACGGCCTTTAGGGACATTTAAGGTCCAAACCACAGCAAGCAGTTTATTCTGGGAAATGGTTCCTGCCATGATCGTCAACAGGAAATGTTTATTATACTAAATTGCTTTTGTGCCACCAGAAAGCAGATTGTTAATATGAAAGTCATTTCGAAACTCAGTGGGCTTTTATTGCTTGAATTTGTGTCCCAGAGCAGCTTACTTAGTTTAAAAATTTAGGTCTTATAAAAATGAAAAAAAATCATTGAAACATTAGATAACATATGATAAATTTAGTACACTTATTTAGAAAAATAAAATAATATGTTTGTATATTAATGTTACCATCATGAACATTCTGTTCTAATAAAAATTTAGATTTTCATTTTTAACCTGGAAAGTTTGCCTTAATAATCATAGCCTGAAACCCAGACTTGTAAGTCAGCCACATTCATCATCTTGTTTTATAATGTTTATTTTATTTTATAAGTAATTCTCAAAATCACTGATAAGTGTCCCCAGGAACTTGAGTCTGCAGTATTCTTTCATGGTATTCTGCATTTGAAATGAGGGTAAATCCTCTGCGTCTTCACCAAAGAAACTTTTTCTATCCCTAAGTTTTTGTTAAGTAAGCCTATCTCTAAATCCAGTTCATAATAGGTAATTTCCCCCATCTGTGGCTCTATCGTCCCTTCATAAATTATGGTGCCTATTCTAACCAAGGAGATAAAGCAAGTGTGATGTAGAAGTAACCAAAAGTGAGACGCTACAGGGAATTTTGCCTGCCTAAACATCTCTGGGTTTCCTATACAGAACATAGTGAAGGCATCGTAAGTTACAGTAGGTTGGTTTACACTATAACAAATGACTCCTCTTCCAGTGCCTTGTGGTCAGTGGCATCACATCTTGTCCATGCTGTACATCTCTCCCTTTCAGTCAGCACAGAACTCTGCAGTGCCTTGAGAGCCTGGAAGCAGAACAGTGACATCTCAAGTGTGGGAGGGCAGCCATGCTAGAACGAAGCTAAGGGTCTCTGTGGTTCAGAGGGAATTATATAGCATGGCTCTGGCCTGACAACACAATTGAGCAAGACGCATCACATGGCCCGACTCTGTCCCTCATTTTGCCTGGGAGACAAGTGAAAGGAACTAAGAAATATTTGACATAAAACACCATAATGATTACCCCAAAGTGAGGGAGGTGATCAATTTGGCAATGTTTTCATTTAAATGTTTTTTTCTCCATTATTTTAATGAATAATATTATTTAGGTTATGCAATCCTTTGGGTTCATGTGATATATATGTTTACTTGCTGTGAAAAATTTAAGAGAACTTGGTAACTGTTATTTGGAAGATGATTGACATCCAGAGGTCATCTTCAGTGGAATTGCTCTTTATATATTTCCTCACTTCACCTTAAGATAATATATTCAGTCGTGTGTGTTTGTGTGTGTGTGTGTGTGTGTGTGTGTATGTGTGTGTGTTACTCAGAGAACATGAAGCTCAATCAGTCATTTATCATAAACTCAGGGAATTTTTATCATACTTAAAGAGATAAGATACATGCCATGACATTCCATAAATTATAAAGTCATAAATAGGAGATTTTGGAGGAAGAAGGTTATGTTGGGCTGTGCAGTAAAAGGCAGTGGAAGACATTGTATGTTTGGGAAGGATCGTGAAGAACAGGGACCATTTGGAAAACTATACAAGACAACATCATCGTTGGAGGAAAGGAATGCTGTGGCAGAAGTGGTGGTGACTGGGTGATCTTGGTCCCCATGAGAAACAGAAGAGCACATAAGCAGGGAGACTATGTGGTATGTAACGGTACTGCAATAATAAAACAGGAGCATTAACTGTAAACATTCAGTAGGGATTGCATCTGAGGAGCTGGGGAGACAGCTCACTGGAAAAGACTGTAAGTATGAGGACGTGAGTTCAAATTCCCAGAACCCCTGTAAACAGCTTGGTATGGACACAGGTGCCTGTTACCCCGATGTTGAAGGTGGGAACAAGCAGAGCCTAAGCGCTTGCTGGCCAGGCAGCCTAGATGAAACGTGAGCTTCTGCTTCACGGGAATGAAGAAACCGATAGAGGAAGACACCTGGAAGTCCTACTCTGGCTTCCACACTCACAGACACATGCACTGACACACCCACATGCATGGACCACCCGCCCCAAAATGAATTTATCTGATATTGTGTCAGTTCTGTCACGGTGTGGACATGACTTAGGAAAATTCTGTTTTCTAACTTCCATTTTCTAACATTGAACTGACAAAATTAGGACATTTATCTGTGAATAGATTTTTCAACCAGTATCCTCATGATAAATTTAAAGAAGATGAAAGGTAAAGTCTGGAATTTTTGACCCAGTTAGACATGGTTGATTGACAGATGAAACTAGAACTGTAGAGAAGAAAGAAGTGACTGGCTGGAGATATGGATCAGCAATTAAAAGGTCTAGCTGTTCTTCCAGAAGATCCAGGTTCAGTTTCCAGCACCCACATGGCTGCTACCAACATCATAACTCCAGTTCGAGGGAACTGACAGACTCCTCTGGCACCCTTGGGCACTGCGTGTATGTGGACGTACTTATATACATGCAGGCAAAACATTCATACACATAAAAGTATAGATAAAATATGTTAAAAGAAGTGACAATAATTCTTTACTCATTATTTTAGAAAATATTTAAGAAACTATATAATATACATATATTCCCATATATACATTTAGACACAGACATATATACATCACACACATATATATGTATATATACATATATATGTATATAGGAATAACTTTTACAATATGACATGCCCTGAACAAATGACTTCTACCTACTTTTACAATAAAAAAATTAATCATTAATTGTAGGTTTTGAGGTCTGACACTAGCTCAGCTTCTTCTGATGTAAAACAAGCTCACTATACCCTGTGCTTCCCTTCTCACCTGTACATGTGGCCTTAATCCCTTGACCCAGGACAATGTATGAACGGTGTATGTTTTGCATAGCAAGCTCCTCAAACAGCAGATATTCATTAAAATAAATGAGATAATGATCCCATTTGTACTGTAAACATCTGGTGGGGTTAAATCGATAATATAACATTTGTTTGTCAGTGTGTGCTGTTCTAGGTTTTTAAAAAAGGGCTCAGAAAGGGCAACATTTTTGTTTGACAAGATGAAGATCCACCTCTCCTTCCCCATTTATGCTGGATGTTGAGTTTCAATAAAGAGAGAAGAAGGCCTTGGTTTGAGAATACAGTTCTGGAAGAATTCTGAAGGACCAGATTCTCAAAGCAATTCAGGTCATCTCTTGGCTAAAATGGATACTAAGAGTCAGACTGTTTTTAATCAGGCATCACTGTAATGTGGCATTACATACCCCTGACTCAATCTATCATCCATCCATTCATCCATCCATCCATCCATCCATCATCTATCAATGAGAGAGAGAGAGAGAGAGAGAGAGAGAGAGAGAGAGAGGAGAGGGGGATGAGATCTGTGAAAAAAATAGACCAGTTTACATCTAGCTGGGAGACTTTATTCAACAAACAACTCAGTGAGCTATTTATAGCTTTTTGAGGGAAAAACACTATAGAAACCTATGACTGGAGTCCTTCACCGTTGGAGTCAGAGGCCTATGGCTGGAGTGCTTCACTGATGGAGTCAGAGGCCTATGGCTGGAGTCCTTCACCTGATGGAGTCAGAGGCCTATGGCCGGAGTCCTTCACCGATGGAGTCAGAGGCCTATGACTGGAGTGCTTCACTGATGGAGTCAGAGGCCTATGGCTGGAGTCCTTCACCTAATGGAGTCTTTCACCTGATGCAGTCAGAGGCCTACGGCTGGAGTGCTTCACCGATGGAGTCGGAAGGACATTTTACATGTCTTCTGCTGTTGTTTACATCCAAGTTCAATGGTTAGAATCTTGTATCTATTGTCTACCGCAGTGAAAAGTAGGTTAGAATCATAGAAAACAACTTTTATTTTTCTAGGTGTATCAGTCAGGGTTCTTGATTACACACAATAGAAGCTGAATCTAGCTGATTAAGGCTTCAAATGAATTTATTTGAAAGTATTCAGGGAGCTCACACAGTCATCAGGAAGCTCAAACAAACAGATGAATTAGTGAGCAGGGATGCAGAAGGTTTGCGGCCAGAGCACAGATATAATTTGTTTTAGCATTAGTTTAATGATAACCTGACAGGCAACTGTCTGTAATCTCATCTCAGTGGCATTCCCTACCTCAGCCTCCAGCCAAGTCTTGTCCACAACTGCCACTGTGGCCTCTGCAGCCAGTGGCTCTCAATGGGCTTCATGCCATCCTCATGCACTGTTACCGCTCCCCAGGGGGGCACGTGTCCTGCTGTAGTGTGAACGCTCACTGGTGGCTTCCACAGTCCTCTCCCATCTGTAGCTACATTTTTGCCCAATCTTCTCAGAGCAGAAACACAGACTTGCTAGAGACAAAAGAGGGAGGTATGTGATTTCATGTGTGTGGGTGTGTTCTATGAGATTGTTCCCACTGTCTTCTGGAATGCTCTTCCTGGCTTTGAAAACAGGCAGATGTAGGGAAAAGCCATACTGAAGTAATGTGTGCTGCCTGGAACAATGTAAGCACTGTGTTCATCCTCTCTTAGGGAGCTGCAGCTGAAGAAGTCCTGGCTAGCAGCCAGATACCCACCACTGACTTCAGACCCTCACAGTGACATCCTAAGTTTGCCTTGTGGGACTCCACCTCCTGTGAGTTCACTGTTAGACATCGAAAGTCTGTACCCTGACTAACCCTAGACCCTGGTCCAGTGCCCCAGCTGTGAAGAATGCTGGTAGCTGAGCATTAGGACGCAGATTCTCAAACCAAGGGAGACGTCTCAGAGGTTGGGGGCTTACTTGTGTGTTTCCTAGCACAGCCACAACAAATTCCCACAATCAACAAAACACCCTAACACTTGTAGATGTCAGAAGCCCAAATTCAAAGTTTTGGCCATGCCATGCCCCTCCTGAAGGCCCAAGAGGACACTTATGGTCACTTTTTTTACTTCTAGCAGTTCCTGGCACCCGATGCTTTGTGGTCACACAACTCTCTTTCTTCTTTGAGCTACTTGTTTATAAAATTCAATTGAAGTACATTTCAGAGGAACTTATGGAAGATTTGGAATGTTCTTGAAATCCTCGGTCAAGAAATCCTCGGTCAAGCAACCCTCTTATCTCAAGCCTCTACAGTAACAGGAACTGTAGGTTACATGACACTGCATTCCATTTCTTGTAAAGAAGTTTTCAAAATCAAATACCAAATCCATGATTCCTCTGTTTTATTGTTCCAAACATCATCTTATCCTCTGCCTGAGGAAAGGCTATGGGGGTAACTGTAGATAGTCTCAGCATGGACCAAAAGCCCTGGGAATGGCACTGTTCTCAGTGGGAGAAGGGAACGGGAGGCATCACTTCAGGTATGAAATTGTTTGAACACTCAGAGTTCCTCCATTTGTCTTTTATATAACTTCAAAAAGCATAAAGTTCACTCAGAACCTTTCTGAACTCAAGTGATATTTGTGACATATAGGCTAAGGGTCATGTTTAGTTTTAAGGGTTTAATCCAAGTCTAACAGGAAGCTCCTGTCATTTCCTTCTGAACTACTTATTCAGAAGAATTGAATTTTGGAGTAGAACAGTATATGAGTATAAAGCCATTGGGATTGTGATTAAACATCACATAAAGGGCAGTTAAGCTGGCAAGATAGCTCAGCTGGTAAGGTGTTTGCCTCCCAAACCTTAACACCTGGCCAAAGCCCCGAAATCCAATTAAATGTGGAAGGAGAGAACCAGCTCCACAGTTGTCCTATGACTGCCAAACCATATTCATTGTGCCCTATTCCCTCATCATTCATATGCACAAGAATTTTATTTAACTTAAAATGGCAATAATGGCAAATGTTTTGACTCAAAGCAGAATCACTTTCAGAAATTCTACAGAATATTTTGTGAGGATGGATTAATCTTACAAGAATACATTGAAGACAGACATGAACAACCCTCCAGTTGATGACTATGTACCCTGACACATCTTTTAATCTGACTCTAAAGTATGTTACCATACCCCTCTTCAAGAGGAAGTTGCTATTATCTCCTGATTATATAGCAAATGCTTGGGGGTAATACTGATTTGGGGGTGATTAAATGTCAGTCCCTATCCTTCCTAAAATATTTGATTGTCTGCTTTTTAAGCATTACATTAAGAATTATTATGTAAGATCGTCAGTCCGGAAAACTGCAGGTCGTGCTTGGAGGCTCGATGGTATTGACTAGCTTCATGACACAGCATGGGCCCTTGAAAATCACAGTGTTGAGAGTTGCTAGTCTGCCTGACTGTCTATGCAGTAAGTTCTCAAAGAATTCACAATTGAGGAAGAAATGTAATCTTGGATAACAGAAATTTTAACTGAATTACAATCTCCAAATATTGTAGAATTATATCAGCATTCAATTTAAATGTATTTATTATCTGTTTACCTCTAAAGTTGATTTGATATCAAATTCTAGTTTGAGGTAGACAAACTGAAATACCATCTCCGCTTCTCCATTTAAATACAGATGGAACACTGACCTCCATAGTTACATTGGGACTAGTATCAAAGGATTTCCAATATTAGTTTTCTTTAGAAGTAGGAAAGTCACCAAAAATATTGTTTAAAGATAAAAATATTGTATGAAAATAAATCTAATCAGTCAACCTAATAAAAACTGTTCTGTTCAGGTGAAGTTCTTAAGAATAAGGAAGACTTTTGCATACGTGTGTCCAATTGTTTTAGTATCTTTATGTGCTAAATGGTAGGTATTGTTCACCTGATATTTGGATCTTTTTGGTGTATATTGTGATGTTTCCCCTTTTATCTCTGATTTTGTTGATTTGGAGGTACTCTTTCTTTCTTTTGGTTAACAGATACCAACAAGATCCAGAACATTATAATGGAATACTCAAAAACTTATACGCTACTAAATTTGAAAACCTAAAAGAAATGGACATGTATCTAAAAGCATGGGAACCACCAAAACTAAACCAAGAAGAGATCAAAAGCTTAAACAGACCCATAACACATAAGGAAATTTAAACAGTAACACAAAACTTCCCGACTAAAAAAATCCCAGGACCAGATGGATTTACAGCAGAATGCTACCGGCATTTAAAGAA
>NW_008351635.1:1281617-1286126 GCF_000622305.1 Nannospalax galili | reverse complement strand
TAGACCCATATCCTTAATGAACATAGATGCAAAAATTCTCAATAAAATACTTGCAAACTGCATACAGACACATATCAAAAAGATCATCCACCATGATCAAGTCAGGTTTATTCCAGAGATGCAGGGATGGTTCAATGTATGTAAGTCAATAAATGTCATAAACCATATAAATGAACACAAAGACAAGAACCACATGGTCATCTCAATAGATGCAGAGAAGGCCTTTGACAAAATTCAACATGCATTTATGTTCAAAGTCCTAGAGGGAATTGGACTGGAGGGAACATAGCTCAACATAATTGAAGCCATATACAACAAACCCAGGGAAAACATGATTCTAAATGGAGAAAAACTGGAAGCATTCCCATTGAAATCAGGAACCAGACAAGGCTGTCCACTATCTCCACTCCTTTTTAACATAGTGCTTGAAACTCCTGCAAGAGCAATAAGAGAAGAGAAGGAAATTAAAGGAGAAATAGTTGGAAAAGAAGAGATAAAATTGTCCCATTTTGCAGACAATATGATATTATATGTAAGAGATGCCAAAAATTCCGCCAGAAAACTCCTAGAAATTATTAGCATATTCAGGAAAGTGGCAGGTTACAAATTAATCTACAAAAGTCTGTAGCCTTTCTATATACCAATAAGAAGCAATCAGAGAAAGAGCACATGGAAACCCTCCCCTTCCCAAAAGCTGCACAAAAAATAAATAGCTCAGAATAAACCTGAGCAAACAAATTAAAGACCCCAACAATGAAAATTTTAAATATATAAAGAAAGAGATTGAGGAAGATATCAGAAGATGGAAGGACCTCCCCTGCTCATGGATTGGAAGAATTAATATTGTGAAAATGACCATCCTACCAAAAGCCATTTATAGATTCAATGCAATGCCAATCAAAATCCCCATGACATTCTTCACAGAATTGGAAAAAAAAATCCTAAGATTCACATGGATGCACAAAGCAACCCTGAACACTAAGAGTAATGCTGGGGGGATTACTATACCAGATTATAAACTGTACTCCAGACCCATAGTCATAAAAACAACATGGTACTGGCACAAAAATAGACCCATAGGTCAATGGAACAAAATTGAAGACCCAAATATGAGTGCATGCAATTTCAGCCACCTGATATTTGACAAAGGGGCCAAGAACATTCACTGGAGGAAAGACAGCATGTTTAGCAAATGGTACTGGCAAAACTGGATCTCCACCTGTAGAAGAATGAAACTAAACCCCTATCTTTCACCTTGCACAAAAATCAACTCCAAATGGATCAAAGACCTCAATGTGAAGCCTGAAACTCTGAAACTGTTAGAAGAAAACATTGGGAAAAACCTACAAGATATAGGTGTAGGAAAAGATTTTCTAAACAAGATGTCAATTGCTCAGGAAACAAGGTCAAGAATTAACAAATGGGACCTCATTAAACTAAAAATCTCCTGTACATCAAAGGAGGCAACCAGGGAAGCGAACAGAAAACCCACAGAATGGGAGAAAATCTTCACCAGTGACACATCCGACAGAGGTTTAATAACCAGAATATATAATGAACTCAAAAAACAAAGAAACAAGAAAGAAAGTAACCCAATTAAAAGATGGGCTAAGGAGCTGAACAGATAGTGCAAAAGAAGAAATAAAGATGGCTAAGCAGCATTTTAAAAGGTGTTCAACATCATTAGTAATTAGAGAAATGCAAATTAAAACCATTTTAAGATTTCATCTTACCCCAGTCAGACTGGCAAACAACAACAACCAAAAAAAAACCCAAAAAAAAAACAAAAAAACAAAAACCCCGACATATGTTCTCCCTCATATGTGGATCCTAGCACCAAATCCTTATTAAGTGAGTATGTATCCAGACATAACTACAAGAACCAGGATAATGGAAAGGAGCCAGGGAGGTAAAGGAAAAGAAAGAATCTGAAAGAGAAGAACAGTAGGAAACAGCTGTTAATAAGGAAGATATGGATAAAAATGGGATTATTTTAAGGGGTGGGAGGGAGGGTTATAAAAGGAACCTTGGGGTTAAAGGGAAAGAAAGAGCTCAAGAGAGGTGGGACCATAGGAGAAGGGTATCATTAAGGGAGAAGTGGGAAAAATGAGGGCACTTTAAATGGGGAAACCATGGTGGAAGGGTTAGACAATATGAGAGATAAATAATGCCTAGCTAGTTTACAAAAAACCAGAGGGAACCATATTAATCAACCTACTGACAAATTATACATACAAATAGCTCAAGGAATATAATATATTCCTAGGCAAGGTTTATCTGAGAGCGTCTGGTCTTTGCCCAAGCTTTATCTACATGGTACATGGTAATTAAAAGTACCAGACTGGAGGAACTGACCTTCTTGGATGTTTAACAACAATTCTTTGAGACCTATACTAATTTGGTCAAAGGGACATAAAGGACAGTTTTTGTTCCTTGCCCTCCTAGGTTGACAAGTTTCAGGGGACTATGAGAATCTCTCAAAATGTCCTGTAACTGCAGTGAGTCACCTGTCCTCTTGATCAAGGAGGACATAGGGACCTCACCCAATGGACCTGAACCAGTGTCCAGTCTACAAAGAGGAGGGTCAACACAGAGGAAACATTTCCTCCATGCTTCCAAGTGAAGCCATCCATGGTTGAGCAGGACCTTTGACTTATCTTCACATAGATGGAACTGGTAAAAGAAAGCATCCAGGGCTCCTTCCATGCCTATGTGACCCCCAAGGAACATGTCCTCAAATGACCTTAAGACTAAAAATAAATTGGTTTATCTGTGCCCACTGTATGGTCTTAAACACCCAAAAGGAAAGTATAACCAAAGATTAAAGGGTTCAATATAATTCTTTAAGAGTCCATGTGTATAGCTAAAGGCTACATAATAAGAAACAATGCCAGACAGGAGATACCTTCCTTTGAGGCTAGGGTGGCCCAAGAGACACCCAGACAATAACCCTGCATAGAATTGGGAAGATGAACAGCAGACCCCAATCTTATCTAAAGGAATATTGGCAATTGATTGCTTCTAGATGAGGAAGAGCTGATCTTCCTCAAACAAGGAACACTAGATAGGCTTACTAGCAGATGGACAAGTAGTGGGGAATGGCTGGGGGTGCCAACAACATAGTGGACAGTAACAGGTATTATAGAGTATATTGGCTCCATGGGGTGGAGATATGTGTGTGCATTATGGAAGGGTTAGGGTTAGGGTTAGGGTTATAAGAAATATATATATATGAAATACACACACAAAAAAATCAACAAATTATAAAAATGAGTTCTATTTGAGGAAGAAGCATAAAAAATTGCTTCATGTTAATTAGTAGAGGTAAAGAACATTACCATTGAAATCTACCTGATGATTTTATATCCACACTCAGGTGCCAAGAATTTCAGAAAGTAACCAACTGTGACTAGTAATAATCAGATACATAGGGATTAGAGATGCATGTGCAAACATCTAGTGTTAAGTAGCATTAAAAATGTGTTTTTCTGTAGGAAACCGAATATTTTAAAATGAAATAGAGATCTTTTTTAAAGGTTAAAACCTCAATCAATTTTATGTCTTATAGGGTTTATTCTGAGTTCAATATTGTATAACTGTATTAATTCAACTATGAACATAAAAATTTACAGCTAATTTTTAAAGGGATGCATCTTTGCTCTGGAAATTATTATTGAATATGTTAATGCTGTAATGAAATGCTTCTTCTAATCATGTGGTTATTAAAAAATAATTAAAAAAATACGAACACTTAAAAAAGTTCACAATCTTTAAGATGCAGATTAATCCCAACTCATTAACAGTAGGGGACTTCAATACCCCACTGTCTCCATTAGATAGGTCAACAGGGCAGAGTTAACAGAGAGACATCTGAATTAAACAATACCATATATCAAATGGACTTAACAGGCATCTACCGAGTATTCCACCCAAGCACCAAAGGACATACTTTTTACTCAGCACCCCATGGAACCTTCTTCAAAATTGACCATATACTGGGGCACAAAACCTCAATAAATACAAAAAGAATGAAATAATGCCATGCATTCTATCAGACCACAATGGAATAAAGCTTACAATCAACACCCGAAGAAGCCAAAATCACCACATGAACACATGGAGATTAAACAACACACTCCTGAATGATGAATGGGTCAAAAGAGAAATTAAGAAAGAAATAAAAGTATTCCTGGAACTAAATGAAAAGGACAATACAACACAACAAAACTTCTGGGACACGCCAAAAGCTCTCCTTAGAGGGAGGTTTATAGCTCTAAGTGCCTCCATCAAAGAATCAGAAAGAACACAAATAAATGACTTAACATTGCAACTCAAGACACTTGAAAAGCAACAGCAAACGAAACCCAAAACCAGTAGACAAGAAGAAATAATAAAAATAAGGGCAGAAATTAATGAAATTGAAACAAAGCAAACAATACAAAGAATCAACAATTCCAAGAGCTGGTTCTTTGAAAAGATAAACAAGATTGACAGACCGTTAGGCCAGTT
>NW_008351635.1:1280421-1281326 GCF_000622305.1 Nannospalax galili | reverse complement strand
ATGGATTTACAGCAGAATTCTATCAGACATTTAAAGAAGATCTACATCCAATACTACTTAATTTATTCAAAAAAATAGAAATGGAGGGAGAACTTCCAAATTCCTTCTATGAAGCCATCATCACTCTAATACCAAAGCCTGGTAAAGATACAACCAAAAAAGAAAGCTATAGACCCATATCCTTAATAAACATAGATGCAAAAGTTTTCAACAAGATACTTGCAAACCGCCTACAGACACACATCAAAAAGATGATCCACCATGATCAAGTTGGCTTTATCCCAGAAATGCAGGGATGGTTCGATATATGCGGGATGGTTCAATATATGTAAGTCAATAAACGTCATAAATCACATAAAAGTACTCAAAGACAAGAACCACATGGTCATATCAATAGCTGCAGAGAAGGCCTTTGAGAAAATTCAACATGTATTTCTGTTCAAAGTCCTAGTTGGACTGGAGGGAACATACCTCAACATAATTAAATCCATATATAACAAACACACAGCCAACATCATTCTAAATGGAGAAAAACTGGAAGCATTCCCATTAAAATCAGGAACCAGACAAGGCTGTCCACTATTTCTACTTCTCTTTAGCATAGTACTTGAAACTCTTGTAAGAGCAGTAAGACAAGAGCAGGAAATTAAAAGACTAATAATTGGAAAAGAAGAGATTAAATTATATCTTTTTGCAGATGATTGTAAGACAAGAGCAGGAAATTAAAAGACTAATAATTGGAAAAGAAGAGATTAAATTATCCCTTTTTGCAGATGATATGATATTATATCTAAGGGACGCCAAAAATTCCACGTTCAAACTCCTAGAAATTATTAACACATTCAGTAAAGTGGCAGGTTACAAAATTAACCTACAAAAGTCTATAGCCTTTCTATATACCAATG
>NW_008351635.1:1277886-1278234 GCF_000622305.1 Nannospalax galili | reverse complement strand
CCATGGTTGAGCAGGACCTTTGACTTATCTTCACATAGACGGAACTGGTAAAAGAGCCAGCGGCTCCTCCAAAGCCCACGTGACCCCTGATGAACAGATCCACAAATGACCTTAAGAGTAAAAATAAATTTGTTTATCTGGACCAACTGTATGGCCTTAATCACCCAAAAGGAAAGTATAACCAAAGATTAAAGGGGCCAATATAATTTTTTAAGAGTCCATATGTTTAGCTAAAGGCTACATAATAAGAAACAATGCCAGTTAGGAGATATTTTCTTTTGAGTTGTTGGTCAGGGTGGCCCAAGAGACTCCCAGATAGTAACCCAGCATAAAACTGGGAAAACAAAC
>NW_008351635.1:1277519-1277789 GCF_000622305.1 Nannospalax galili | reverse complement strand
GATAGGCTGACTAGATTCACCAGATGGACAAGTACTGGGGAAAGGCTGGGGTGACGACAACACAGCAGACAGTAGGGATATCAGAGTATAAGGGCTCTAGTGGCAGGGAGGCTATGGGAGGGTACCATATGGGAAGTGGGTGTATAGTCAAATGAGATGGTTTGAGATGTTCTGTGTGATATACAAACACACACACACACAAATCAACAAATTTTTTAAAAATGTATTATATTTGAGGAGGAAGCATGGAAATTTATGTCATGCTAATTC
>NW_008351635.1:1277124-1277221 GCF_000622305.1 Nannospalax galili | reverse complement strand
CACTTGTGAAAGAGATGTACTCTTGCTCTGGAGTGTGTTACTGAGTATGATAAAGGTGTAGTGAAAAGCTTCTAATCATGGAGCTATTAAAATTTTT
>NW_008351635.1:1256733-1276745 GCF_000622305.1 Nannospalax galili | reverse complement strand
ATGTACAGCCAATTTTGTAAGAGATGCATACTAGCTCAGAAAATTGTTATTGAATATGTCAATGCTGATGTACTATAATGCTTCTTCTAAATATTTGGTTATTAAATAAATAATTAAAAAAAAGTCACTTAACTGTGGGTTCTTATAAAATCCAAAACAAGTACTGTCTTATTTCAAAGGGAAGAATCAGGCACACCTAAGCAAAACCAAAGTCCAGCAGAGTACCTCAAGGGTGGATTCACTCACGATCTTCTGGGCTCCAAAGGGCTTTGGCAGCTCCACTTCTCCAACTCTGCTGTCCACAGCACACACAGCTCGTCTCGAAGACCCAGGCCAGCTGCATTCCACATCTGCTGCTGCCCTTGATGGTCATCCCATGGTTCCAGCATCTCCAAAAAGCTGGGGTTGCCACTGAAACTGAGGCTACACCTTCACTAATGGCCTCTTTTGGCCTCTTGGGGTACAAAGCACACGATTCTCTCCATGACTCCTTCAATCCTGTGGTCTATACTGAAATTTCTCTTTCACCTATGGCCTTTCCTGGCCTCTCAGAGTGCCAAGCCTCAGGTGCTCTCTGTGACCCCTTCACGCTTTCAACACCAGAACCATGCAGGAGACTCTTACACATTCCCAAGTCCTGCTTCTAGCTTGAGATGGAGGTTTGGGTCCCCTGTGTGTGCTGACCCTGAGGAAATACTTCCCAGAAGATTTCACCACAGTGATGCTGGTCTCTTGTTACAGCTGATTTTTCAGCCCCAGCTAATGAGTATCAATTGTCCCAGTAAAGTAAAGGTTTTACTTCAAGTTCTGGTCTCTTCTTAATCACAGCTGATTGAGTTCCAGTGGACCAGAATCCACAGATTCTCAATGCAAAATATCACAGGAACAGCCCTGATAATCTGTTTCCCTTTGAAGCGTCACAAGCCAGGACTTCATCATCCACAACTCTTTTAGCATAACTGTTCCAAGCTCCACAGCAACAAGCTCTAAGCCAAACTCAATGACTTTTCCAGTTCAACGTTCCAAATGCTTCCATGATCCTCTGAAAAACATTAGGTCAGGTCTGTCACAGAGATACCCCATGATCCTGGTGCCAATTTCTGTTCTAGTCTGCTTCTCAATTGCTGTGACCAAACAGTCTGACCAATACCAACTCGGGGAAGAAAAAGTTTTATTCAGCTTACATCTTCCAAGTCAGAGTTCATCTCTGAGGAGCCCAAGATAAGAACTCAGGGCAGGAACCTGAAGGCAGGAGCTAGAACACAGGCCATGAAGGAACGCTGCTTACTGAACTGCCCTCTGGCCCTGGCTCAACTTGCTTTCTTATACAATATAAGCCCACCTGCTCAGGGGTGGCACCACCCACAATAGGCAGGGCCCTCCTATAGTACTCAATAATCAAGATGATGCCCCACAAACAGGGCCACAGGCCAGTCCAATGGAGGCAATTCCCCAATTGAGGCTCCCTCAACCCAGGTGTGTCAAGTTGACACTAAAGCTATCCAGCACAACTGCCTTATGTACCTTACTGAGTTCCTGTATCCAAAGAACTCCAACAACTCTGTGAACTCTAGGGTATCACCTGTTTCCTGTGTAGTCACGGGGTGGTTGGAATTGGCAGCTCACTGCCCCTGCTCAGCATCACAAGAGAGTCTCACGCTGAATATGGAATTCCAAAACAAATCAAAATGCGAGCTGCAAAGTAGTTTCCATGGAATTCCTTCACCATCCTAAAGTTGGAAACTGAGTTCACAAGCTGGGGTTCATTTGTTTTCTCAGTGGGAGCACAAACAGCCTAACTAGCAAAACAGCTGGGACTCCAGGTCTCTGTGCACATTCCCTATGTGTGCGGTGGAAGTACCTGGGTGAGAAATAGAAAGACCAACATCTCAGACCTACATAAAAGACATGCTCAAGGGAATAGGGTTAGGAAAGAAAAATAAGAGTTAGTGTTTATATAGGACAACACGTTCATAACATGGTAAAAGCTACATAAATCACACTGAGTAATTTCAAGAGCTTTTTATTGACTGATACCTTGGGCAGCTCCTCTGAACTCAATAGTTAGGGTCCTTTAGTATCTCATGTTAATCCTATGCTCGTGTGGCTTTCTGACTGGACCTACTAGCCTCCAGCTTCTTACATCTCACCCGATCAGTCATATCCCACCTTTTGTGGTTTACATGCTATTCTCTGTCTACTGGCCTTTATCTGCAGTCTTTTGTTTTCATGCGTGCATCTGCTATCCAAAGTCCTCAGCATCTTCTAAGAGTTCTCTCAGAAAACAACTTCTCCACCAGGACTTTCGATCCCACCAACTGAATGTGAGCACTTAGACAACTCATCTTCAATGACACTTTCTTAAAAAGTTATTTGTATATGATATCATTATACTTGAAGCAAATTTTAATTCTATACTTGTTAGCTCTCATTTTTTCTAATCAGAAGTATTTGTTGAATGCTGGGGGAGCATCCATTCTGGAAGATAAAAGCTTTCAGCTTAATTAACAACTTGAGGTCACTCTCTTATGAGATTTATGCCTTGTGGGCACAGAGTCCATAGTCTCTCTATAACTCTGAGGTCTTGCAGAAAAAGCCACTGTCCTCTAGTCCAAGACTGAGGCAGTGTCAATGACTCATTAACATGCTCTTCGGCTGCACATAGCATTGACATCTGCTCTGTGCTCAATAGAAGAGTCAATTACTGTAATGCTGTTGTTATTGAACATTGCACATGCCCCTTCCTAAAAACAGCAGCTCAAATTGGATCTCATCCTAAGCTGGCTCACCCTCTGCTCGGCACTGATGGTGTGGCATGGAGCCTATCAGGAGCACTTTAATGTTTATCACCAGCTTCTCAAGCTCATGCAATATTAAGCACAGTTTTAGTACATGATGATTTTGCGGTGCCACCAACGCCAGCAGGCTGGAGGTGTGGCAGAGTGGAGACTGTTTAATGACATGGCTCAGTGTGTGGCATGACATCCATATTTCTTCCCAATGGGGGAGCCACTAGTGTCATAAACAGAAAATTAAAAATAAGCTCTCTTGTAGGAAAAGTAAGTTCTCTCCCGTTGCTACAATTTGTGTAGAAATCAGAAAACCCGTACACAGTGCGGGAAGGCCGAGTAGTGCATGCATATAGTACTTTATCAGGACAGTGACCGTGGAGTAAGTGTTGGATATATTCACCAGGGTGTTTGCTGCAGATTTCTTTCTTCTACATTTTTCTTTGGAGGAATCATGTGGCATAATAGGTTAAAAAGCTAAATTATTAGAACTATACAAACCAAATCCTTAGTTTTCCTAAAGTCTAAGAAGTCAGGCATAATGTACTGTGGACGGTCACTTAGAGAAACTATGAAGAAGGCTTCCCACATTCTCCCTCCTGGGTTTCTGGAGGGAAACGAGTAAGAGAAGAAAAGTGAACAGCTCAGCTCACAATCTTTCCTCAAGATGAAGGTATGTTCCCAAGCCTGCCCCTCCAAGTACACTAATAATCAAAAGCAGAAAGGACATGCAGCCATGTCCCCAGCATTTACTGTAGAGTAACCATGCACCAGACTGCTCATAAAGGGAAAGCAAAGGCAAGAACTACCACCCCCCTTGAAACTACAGGTGCAAGCGGTACCACAGCTGGGTATTACAGCGTGCACAGTCAGCATCCTGTATATGAGCAGCAGGGTGATCAGCAACAAGCATCAGTGTCTAGGGCATGTAGAGGAGGAAGAGGAACAGCCAGGCCAACCTGTGACACAGCCCTAAGGACACAAGCAGGGTCAGAGGGTGCAGAGTAGACAGGACACAAGCAGGGGTCAGAGGGTGTAGATAGGACACAAGCAGGGTCAGAGGGTGTAAACAAGACACAAGCAGGGTCAGAGGGTGTAGAGCAGACAGGACTCAAGCAGGGTCAGAGGGTGCAGCATAGACAGGACACAAGCAGGGGTCAGAGGGTGTAGACAGGACACAGCAGGGTCAGAGGGTATAGAGCAGACAGGACTCAAGCAGGGTCAGAGGGTGTAGAACAGACAGGACACAAGCAGGGGTCAGAGGGTGTAGACAGGACACAGCAGGGTCAGAGGGTGCAGAGCAGACAGGACAGAAGCAGGGTCAGAGGGTGTAGAGAGGACAGAAGCAGCATCAGAGGGTGCAGAGTAGACAGGACACAGCAGGGTCAGAGGGTGTATACAGGACACAGCAGGGTAGGAGGACACAGAGCAGACAGGTGTCCCTGCCGACTCCCTTGTGTTATTCTTTCCTGACATGGCAAGACTATTACCTGATCCTTCTGCTGAAATCTGCCTTTACAGTTTGTGGAAGAAAGTGTATGAGGATAGATCAAGGTCATTAAAAGAAAACACAGCTCTCTACGTATGTGTTCTGATTTGCAGCTTGTCCTAGATACCAACATAAAATCGATAGAGACTTGGTCACTAAGCAGAACATTAAGGATATATGACATACAAAGCAAGTAAGTTTCAACTTGGACATCCGTGACTCAGAGTACAGACAGTGTGAACAGAAAGACTGAGAGAAGAAAAGGGTTAGAAGAGAGTGGACCTTAAAAATACAGAACCTTATTTTTATTCCTGCCTCTAAAAATGTCAATTTAAGATTTTCATTCTAATAAAAATATATTCTTTGGAACATTCAACATATAATAATTAAATGTATGAAAAAATTGGCCTCTATGTTCGCATCATAAATTTGATTTTTCCTATCAAATAATTTCATCTTCACGTGTCCTAAGGTTAAGAACAACTTCCAGCCTCATTTCCAATAAATAGTTTGCCAAAGTGTCTTCCATCAGGAGTACCTAAAGTAAATCAGCAACACTGCTAGCAAATGTACTTAGCTGAATTTTCTCTGTGATGGCTTGAACTCAAATAGTTTGACTTGGATAGGATAATACCACCACATGAGTAGCAAGCCACTTCCTTTAAATCTTTGTCAAGTCTTAACAGAGCCCGTAGACCGTTGAAGGACATCATTGACCTGTCTACGTTTCTTCTCAATCTTACTGTTCCCCACATGGAAGCCCGTTGTTTTCTTCAAAGTATTCAGTGTGTGGCAGACTGCAGGAGAAAGAATGAATATTTAGTTAATGCACTCTTTCAAACAGATATTAAATAAGATTTCAAAGGACTTAGAAGACTAAACTATCCTACATGCTTAAATATCTCAAATACTAGGATGGAAGGATAAACAAAACTATGTGCTGCACAAGGGGTGGCCCACATATTTAAACTAAGAATGCATTTGTTTTTGAGATAGGGTCTCACTGTACAGTTCTGTGGTTTAGTTCCTTTTCAACTGTTGTGATAGAACACCATGACCAAGGCAAGTTATAAAAGGAAAAGTTTATTATTTGGCTTAGGGTTCCAGAGAGATGTGTCCATCATGGAGGAGGAGACATGGCAGGAGGCAGCTCGAACAGAAAACGTGTGCAGGAAGGAGAGACGGAAACTGGAAATGGGACAAGACTTTCACTTCTCAAAGCCTGTGCCAGCGACACGCTTCCTCCTGCAGCTCCTGAACATCTACAAACAGTGCCACCAACCGGGGCCAAGTCCTCAAATACATGGAGCTTATGGAGGACGTTCTCATTCAAACCACCACACCCAGGCTGGCCTTGAACTCACAGAGATCTGCCTGCTTCTGTCTCTCAAGTGCTGAGATTAAAGGTGTGTGTTACCAAGCCTGGCCCAAGAATATATTTGTGTTGGAGTAGGATGGTCGATATGCTTAGCTAACATGGGCATTGCCACCTAAACTAAACAAAAGTAAACAGTTTTGAATAAGTTTCATATTGAAGTTTTAATTAAGCTAACTAAAGAAACATTTCAAGACACTAGGACGTATTACGTGAAGAAAAGTAAAGTGGTATTTTAACATTTGCTGTTGTCTCTTGTGTAAGCAGTTTACAAAAGAGCTGGAAACCTCTAAGAAATGTTTCATACTACAAAATTTGGTGTCATCATTTGTCGACTGTCTCTCAGTTCTAAGGTGAGCAAGTGGGCCTCTTATATAATGAGCTGGCTTAGAGCCCAGAGCATCAGGAGAGGGAGGCAGTGTTCACCCTGACTCCCTGCCCTGTCTAGCTCTTACTCCTGGGTTTCCTACACCATCACTGCTTATTTTTCCTCTTACAGTTCTCCTTCTGTTTTCTCTTCATTGCCAAGAGTTTGGGTTTCTGAGCAAAGTTTCTAATACACAGACAATACCAAGCAATAGTTTATCCCCCTGAGCACTGTTACCCATGCCATAAGAGTGAGTGCCCAATCTGGTTTAGGTCAGATTCACTGAAGAAGTAGCTGGGGCCTTTGAGTATTCCTTGTGAGCTTACAGGTGAATGGGTGGTGTGCTGGATAGCTTTAGTGTCAACTTGACACACCTGGGTTGAGGGAGCCTCAATCGGGAAATTGCCTCTATTGGACTGGCCTGTGGCCATGTCTGAAGGGCATCTTCTTGATGAGTGATGTGGGAGGGCCCAGCCCACTGTGGATGGTGCCATCCCTGGGCAGGTGGGCCTGTGTTGTATAAGAAAGCAGGCTGAGCAGGGGCCAGGAGAGCAAGCCAGTAAGCAGCATTCCTCCATGGCCTGTGCTCCAGCTCCTGCCTCCAGGTTCCTGCCCTGAGTTCCTACCTTGGGCTCCCTGATGAACTGTGTGTGACCTGGGAGATGTAAGACAAATAAACCCTTTCCTCCCCAAGTTGGTACTGGTCAGAGTGTTTTGTCACAGCAATGAAGAACAGACTAGGACAGGTGGGATAGCCAAGGAAAGCAAAGTTCAACATTGTCTATTTACTGAGTGAGGTAACACGGAAATCGGAGAAAGACACACTGTTCTTCAAGGCTGATGCAAACAGGAATAAGCAAACAATTCGTCTATCACAACGCAGCCCACACTGTGCTGAGGGCTACAACCTTAAGTGCCTAAGTGCCCACAGTCTGGGGAGGAGTTGACCACCTTTTAGGGTGTAACAGTGATGTGATCATAGGCAGATCACATGGATGCTCTGTGCCTGTTTCTTCATTAACAGAGTAATTAGTGCCGGTGAAATTTACAGTTGCTGTCAGATCTTTTAAAACACAATGCTTTTGCTTTGAATCTCCCAGGCGAAGTTCCTATTTCAAAAGTAATATAGGTCACTTTTAGTCGTGCTTTTTCTTCTCTCTTATTATTTTTATTCTTTTTTTTTGCCAACTGAGCTGGCCTTATTTACATCAGAAACCCCACAAGAAAGAACTCTGGGCTCTGAGTTGAAAGAGGGCTTAGGTCACATGGTAACTGTCCCCAGTGTGGGGCACAGGTGGTGTGGCCTGTGGCGCTGAGCAGGACCTGATATGCTATTACCTAATTCAGCTAGAAATGTTCACAAATCATTTAAGGGAAAATATTCTTTTGAAAAAACAATGGCCTTGTACATACCTTCTAAAACAGCAGTAGTGTTCGGTGTCTGTCCATAAAGTGAACAAAAAAATATGCCCCCATCTCCACCATCAAAGATCCTCACTTCTCCTCACATGGCATGGCTCTAACAGCTCTCTAGCCTGTGCAAAAACTCTACAAAAATATTCTGTTCTTAGAACCGGAGAGAGGGCTCGGTAGTTAAGAGCACAGTGGGCAGTTCTTACAGAAGACCCAGGTTCCCAGAACCCACATGGTAGCTAAAAACCATTGGTAACTCCGCTCCAGGGGATCAAACATCCTCTTATGGCATCTGTGGGCATTGTACACATGTGGTGCACTTATATACATACAAGAAAAACACTCATACACATAAAATAAAAATAAACGTTCTGTTTTTTAAATGGATTTCTAATTATTTAGAGAATCTGTCACTGAGTATTTCTGTTAAAATTCACCAAACTACGCAGTAATGGAGAGCTTGGGTTTTCTTCTCTTCGTGGGTCCAAGATACACTGTCATTGGTTACAGCACAGGTAATGATCTGCCAGAGACTGTAACAAGGATTTGGGGATGTTAAAGCATATAACCCTAGATTCATTAAAGAGAAATGGCTTTATTACTGTTGAATATATGATAGAATAAATCCCTGGGAGAAATGACATCCATTGCACTTAAAGCAAAGCATAATTAAGGACAAAATATTTTCCTAATTTTGGTTTTGAAATGCTGTCATATTAACAGTACTAAATTCTCCAAGGCAGGAGTCAATACAATGAAGCCATTAGCACATCTATTGCTATGGGGTTGAGGGGGGGGAAGGTGATGATTTCTGCAACATCAGTGAAGACTATGAAAACTGCCAGCAAGATGCCAATTCCAGATGATCCCTGAGGAAAAAGGCCTTTATATCCCCATGTAGAAACTTCAGATTCTCAGGACAGTCCATGACAGCTGGAAACCCACTTTCTCCTGATGTTTTTCATTGTCTTAAAGATGCTGGAGAGACGGCTCAGCAGTTAAGAGCACTGGCCGCTCTTGCAGAGGACCTGGGTTCAGTTCCCAGCACCCAAGTGGTGGCTCACTGTCTGTGACTCCAGTTCCAGGGGATCCAACGCCCTCTTCTGACTTCTATGTGCACTGCATGACACGTGTACTTATATACATGCAGGCCATATATTCATACACATAAGATAAAAATAATAAAGTATTTTAAGAACACTTCATTCAAACATGTTTCAAATGCAAATCTTGCATTACAGAGGTAGAAATTTTTGTAAAGGCATTTCTTAAACTTTTTCTCCTTAGAATCTGTAAGTTCTTTGTGAGAGCCCCTATCCACTTTGTATCCTAACCTCCTAATTTTGCAGTTTTTCTGAGTCTTATACCCACTCTCATTCTGGTCTATTCCTTCCCCATCCACCTTCCAAAGTGACTAAGGATCTCATTGAACTATAGTCAGCTCAGTGTTTCAAATTTCATCAACTGTCCCCAACACTCCCAACTTATAATCATGTGGTGGATATAAGATAGTTATAAATATTTTCACAAAAATGTTTAAAAAAATGAAAAAAGTCAGTAGTCTAATATAATTTTGAAGTTCATCTGGGCAGAATCCAATTAGAGCCAGCCACAGATCACTAGAACAACTGTGACACAAGCCTCTCTCTCTCTCTCTCTCTCTCTCTCTCTCTCTCTCTCTCTCTCTCCCTGGGTACCTCGTAATACTCTTGAATTCCAGCTCTGCCCTCTCCATCATGAAAAATTCTAAGTTTTGCAGCCAAATATTTTTAGCATCTACCAGTAGAATTTGTGGTTCAAGAACTTCTCTTAATTTTGCAGTTTTTCTGTTTTGTCACCCATACTACAAGTGTTTCTATTGACATAGTTCTCTCAAGAATCTTGTGGGCCCTATGTGGATGTTATGGGGAGGGTGTTTATTCAGTTAGGCAAAAGTCACATCCACAGACATTTGAAATTATGGCTTTTCAATCCTGGCTTCTGGTTGGTGACTTAGAGACAACCCTTGTAAGTTCCCTAGAGAATTGTTTGATTTAGAGGTTTTTCTTGATACACTTTAATCTCCTGTGAATGAATATCCTGACCTTGCGATCTTCCCAGGTCTCAGCACAGGACTGTAAAATCCATTGCCACCTTTCCTCTAGGGGCAGCCCAGCAAATCTCTTATGGAATAGTCCCTTCTCTGTTCCCACCTCTCTTTACTTGCTTCTCACTGCATATCACCATAAGAAGAAACTGCATTGAATATTGACTCTGCATCTTTGCTTGAACATCTCTTTAGCTCTGTATTCTCCATATCCAGATTTATCGATTGCACAAGTTCTGTTTTCTATGTTCTCCACACGTACACAAGTAGTCGCTGCCTCTGCACAGTAAGCCTCCAGCCCCTCCGCGCCACTTTGCGTGTCAGTGGCATTTTCAGCACGCACACTCACACTTTTCCTGCAGAAGTGTTCCAGGCAATGCGCGCTCTCTCTAGTCCGTGCCTCATCATCCTTCCCTAACCCTAACATACCCCTTTTCAGTTCCCAGGGTACTCCACATTTACTCCCGAGCACCAACATTTGTTAGTTTTCTGTTGCAACTTAACTAATTGCCAGAGTTTAGTAGTTTAAGACAATACTCATCTACCAGCTCAGATGTACAGTTACAAGTCTAGGCAGGGTACAGTATGTTTCTCCACTCAGGGTACCTGATGCCTGAGTGTTTACTGGAGCTGCAGTTCTCAAGCACAACTCAAGTTCACTGACTGTAGGAAGAAGGAAGTCCCCAGGGATTGGGGATCTATGAGCCCCAATGGGTGGCTATCATCTGGGACCACTCATAAGTCCTGCAGTTTGTTGACAGTTCAGGGAATGGAAGCTTGCTCTCATGCTGGCCAACTATACGCATCTCTCAGGCATTGGGACCAGTTGAGACAACTCTCTAGTGTTAAAGATGTTATGTCAAGCTCCTCCAAATGTGTAATGATGGCAGTGAATCAGCCATCATTGTCTAGGGTGACACGGTGCATGCCTATCAGATGGTCAGAATCACAGGTGGAAACTTAAAATTTTTTCATACCATGATAATAATACTGTCTGCGAACCAATCTGGATTGCTATCACCTATGCCTGATGTCTGCTTCTGAAGGCTTGCATGAACTGGGTTAAATTACTATTTTCTTTCCAGACACAAGAGCAAGGGGACAACAGCTATAAAGTTACCAGAATTATTGTATTCTGAACTTGGCTATTTTAAGTAATTCTTCATGAATGCCAGTGAAATCTAAATTGAGATAACAAAATGCAGCACCCAAAATATGACAGAAATTTGTTTTATATATAATGTTTTATAAAAAATTATTTTTGACACAAGAAATTCAGTTTTACTCAGGGACTAATATTTTTATGAAGCTTATAGAAATATTTATGGAAACAGAAGCAAGAATGCATGTTTTCACCTTACATAGCCTTTTTATTAATGAATATAAATATCAAGTAATAATGGCAAAAATAGCTTCGTGCTTATAATTGTAACTGGGGATGTTTTGGAGACCCCAGTGAAGTGGTTTTCAGCCTTGGCTGCCACAAAGCACTAAACATTGCAAAGCAAAATAAAAGAAAACACGAAATCATTAAAAATCCATGACCCAAAGTGAGTAAAGGGTTTACAAATCAGGGGCTAACAACAGAGACACAATGTTAACTTTGGCTGTTAACTTTCGGGTATCTGTAGAGAACTTGAGGATTAATTAGAGGAGCAGGCAGGCACAACTGTGCACTCAATGAGTGATCACAGGTGAAATACCATGCAGCACTAACTCATGTCAAGAAATAGAACAGCAACAAAACAAGACCACCCATGTCGCTTCCAAAATTTTAAACGTTGCCTTCCCAATACATTTAGTTCTTGGATTTTAACAATAAAGTCTAGTTTTCTTTCTGAATTTTATACAAATTCAATGAAAAGAAGTTTCACTAATCGGATATTTCTCCTTCCTTCCTCCTTCCTTCCTACTTCCTTCCTTTTTCTCACCTTACTTTCCTTCTCTCCCTCTCTCACCTCCCTCCCTCCCTTCCTCTTTCTTACTCCTTCCCCCCTTCTCTCCTTCCTTCCCTCTGATCCTTGCTCCCCCCTTCCCTTCTTTCTATCCTACCTCCCTTCCTTCCGCCCCTCTCTCCTCCCTCCCTCCATTCCTTCCTTCTTTGACAGGGATAGAAACCAAACCTGGAGCCTTTTGCATGCTAGATGAGCACTCTACCAACTGAGCTCTATCACCAACATTAAGGTTGGGCTTCTTTGCCTTTCTTTTGTGTGCGTAGGTATGTGTGGCATGTGTGCCGGTGTATATGTGTGCTTGTATATGGGTGCATTTGTGTGTGCTTGGGGGTGGGGGCCAAAAGTCAATATCGGGATTCCTTCCTTGATGGCTCTCCATTTTATTTATTGAGGCAGGGTATTTTGCTGAACTCAAAACTCCCCAATTTTGACCAGTCTCGCTAGCCAGCTTTTTCTGTGGGTCCCTATGTCTGTCTCCCAGGTGGACACTGTGTCTACCCTCTGAACTCCAGGCTCCAAGACTGCACTGAAAGTTCTTTATCTACTCAGATGCTTTAACCCAGTATTTGTGTGGAAGGTCAACCAGGCTGTTGCTTATAGCAGAGGTCGGCTTCTTTGATTTCCTCAGCTGTCTAAGCACATTTCAAGTTGTTTATCTGGTGGTGGATATTTGTTTCCCAGTCTGCGGTAGGCGTGAATAGTGACCCTGAAAACACACCTCTCCTTTGCTGCACATCCATTCATGTTTCTGGGACTGGAATTGCTGGTCCTAAAGCTTTGTATGTGTTTACTTTAATGGTACTTGTATATGGTTTGCCAGGTTTCTCTCTCACCTGAAGGTGATAATGCTCATTCCTTCACCTGTGCAAGCGCAGTGTCATTTTTTATTTACTTATTTTTTACTTTTCAACTATCAGTCTGTCTAGATGGTGGTAGTTCGTGGCAGATTTCCTGTCATTTCATTGTTTCCCTGATGATGGCAATTCAGATAGCCTCTCGTGTAAAGAGCCTGTTGTATGGTACGCATACTTCTCTCCCAGCTTCTGGCTTATAAGTACAGGCCCAGACTAGGCCACAGAAGACAGGATGCTCTTTCCCAAGGTGGCGCAGGAAAACTCTGCTCTTCCACCATCTTTCTTTCTGCAGTAAAGAAACTGTCTGACTTGCTGTCACCTGGTTAGGTCACAGAATGCCTTTCTTCAAGAGGGTCCAGCCACATGCCCTGGAGGGAGGGATGTTGTACCCCGAGGCTAGAAGGATTTTCCAGGGTCAGTTGTGCCTTAGCGACTCTAACCCTAACCCTGAACACACAAAAGGACAGGGTTCCAAGAGCATTTGCATAGCTGGACTGGTATGGAGTCCCCAGAATGTAGAGGGCTGGGATTGGACCCAGAAGCACCCCACACTCCTCCTGGTTCATGGTCTAGTGCAGCTCTTTACTTTTGTGTATCCTTCAGAATAGTAAGAATGTTTTCCTGAGCTCCATGAGTCACCTGAGCAAACTCTGCAAAGCCAAGAAGGGGTATGTGAACCCCAATAACAGCTTGTCAATCAGAAATACAAGTGAAAACAATATGGAGTTTTGACTGGCATCAAGCAGTGGTCATTCTTGGGCACTGAAACCCTGGCCTATGGGATTTGATGCTATTTTGAGGGATGTGGTATCAGAACTGAACTTGTGCCTGCTACTGAAAAACACGTAGCTTGTCAGTGGGAAGCAGCCTGAAAACACTCCTGGGTCACAGAAATCTTCTCTATTGATTGTGGTGTCACAGTAAAGGAAAAACAGGCATGCTGTTTTCCCAGAAATTGCAGCATCTGTCCAAGTGTTTTGTTCATTTTCTGTTGGGATAGCTGAGTTTTTCTTATTGGTTTATGGAAACTCTTTACATAACCTGCCACAACCCCTGTTCTAGTTTGTAGGTGGTATTTGTCATTTTTTAAGGGTTCCTTTTCATGAAGAAACTTTCATTTTAATGTAGTCAAAGCTCTTCTCGTAAAGTTATTACTTCCATTCCATATTCATAAGCTTTCTCCATTTGTCTTTCATTTTTAGTTTTATTGAATAAAACACCCAGACTACTGTGATTATGGGAGTGAAATAAATACCAAATCTCTTTTTTTTTTTTTCTGTACAAATACCCAATGAGCTTGCTGCCACTTGTTGGAGAGATTGGGTGAAACTTTCTGAGATAATTTGGGTTCTGGCTAATCTTAGGATACACTATGAAATTGAGGACTTGCTTCTGATAGGTGCTCAGTGAAGCCAGTTATCTTAGGAGAAACAGAAGGAGAGAAGAATCGAGGCACTAAAAGGTCTGGTGTTTTCAGGATGACCCTCTTTCTTAGGGTGTTAACTTTTGGTGTCTCAATTTGGGCCTCTTAACTCTTGTTGAATTCTGATCTCTAATTTTTTGTTCTCCTGCCTCCTGAGTCTGCCAGATGTTACCACGTTTCCGCTTCTCCACTCCCACTGTAACATCGGGAAATGCTTCGAAACTTGTTCAAAGTGTGAGGGTCACATTTCTCTATTTCCTTCAGCACTAGGCTGGTAATGTTCTCAGATGGACTTTCTTGCTAGAGTACAAGTTTTGATTTGATTGTTTTGTTTAAAATTTTCTGGTCATTCAAAGCATGAAAGTCCTTTCAAACTAATCTGCATTGTCTGTCATAAAACTTTCAGGATATAATTTAATATTTCCATTGCCTACTTCCTGAAAGAGATAGTAATCCAGAAAATTCCTGCTTTTCTGACTCCTCCTGTTAAGGAATTAAATAGTTCATTAACAGTACTTGGTAATTTCTCAATAACTATTTTAGTAGGGTGCACAGAATCAGCTGGTAACAGGTCTGGGCAGAAACGGACCTTTAAGGATAAATTAAACATAAACTCTGTAACTATCTTTTCTGGTGATAGCCTGGGTAAGATTTGTGTTCGTGGTACCCAGAAACCAAGCACAATGTCTGCTTCTGGTGTGTAGATTATGTAGCAACGCCTGTGGTTCACGCAGTCTGGATTGCAGAAAACAGAAACACCATACTGTCCTTTCCAGGTCTGATTTCCTCACTTATTACCTGGTCCTAGGACTTCTGTGTTGATTGAGAGACATGCAGGTTGTATTTATGTCTTTGGCTCTGAAACAGCAGAAGCCACAGGTCAATGTTGCTCCTTAGGCTTTGTAAGCTGAAAGAAAGACCAACTGATGGCCACCAACTGTAGTTCCTCTCTGGCTTTTTCCTGATATTCAAGCCTCAAGTGTGTTTAGGCACAGACCAGTGTGACAGCTGGGGAGGGATGAAGCTGCATGTTTACTTGTTGGTGTGTTAAGGCTTTTATCCCAGATGTTACTCAATATAAGGAAAAAAACAATGCCAGGAGCAGCTAAGGAAGAAAAGGACACTGTGAATGCTTACAATTCTCAAGATTTTCATAGGTGGAATTTTCAAACACTAGAGAAAAGAATTTAGTAAATTTGTTCTTCCATGGCCAGTCGTAGAACTCAAAGTGTATGATATATAAAAAATAGAAGATTTCTGAAAGTGTCTGCATATTACCTGCCTGAAGGACTGTCAGCACATGACCAAGACTAGATTTGTAGGTCTCAACCTCAATCTAAGTGCATCCTTCTGGAAAAGTTTCCAGAAATTGGTGTTTTAATGTTTCCTGTGTTAATATGATTCACATATATGCTAATATTTATAGTGGGAAATCTGGCCACAAGCATCACTTTATTGAGCATTCTGAAATCAGAAGTTGCTGTTGATTTCTGATTTCCCAGTGAGGAAGCTGAGGCACAGGAAGACTCACTGGAGCAAGGCATGTTCCCCTGGAGTGGAGGCTCCTGAGGGCCAGGGTTGGCGTTCATCTCACACCTCAGGTTTGTCCTCTAAGTAGGATTTGTGCCTTAGAAAAGTGATTTTGTCCACATGTAATTTTTTTAAGCAGCAAAGCCCAAGGAGCCCAGGGTTTGCTCTGTGAATAGTGGATGAGTGTTATCACACAGTTTCTACACATACCCTGGTTTATCATTTTCAGGAGACTCAATTTTGGGCAGGCACCACAGACCTCACTCAGAGGTTTTATGTATGAAAGCTAAGCCATAAAGAAAGCACATTCAACTATGTGTGAGGGTCATCAGGATCAGAGATGCTGCCCCTGTGAGCAGATGGAAATTACTTATAACAGCCTCTGATGGATGAAATTACTTATAACAGCCTCTGACACAGCTTTTCTGCTCAGAGGTGAAGCTTAGCAACCGCAGTCCAGAATTCCTTTCCGTAGTGAACAAAGAGGCATTTTTGTGCCTAAGATCTACTGACTTACCAAACAGCATGAATTTGGGGTGTTTATTGTTTGTGCTGTTGGTTCTTTTGAGTAAACAGATGGATACAGCCACTCTACAAAGAACTCACTGTATCCTACAAACTTTACTAATTGTAAGTTTATTATTTCATTTCCAAGAAGAAAACCTCAAACTAAGCCAGGCATGGTGGTATATGCCTTTAATCCCAGCATGTGGGGGACAGAAGCAGGTGGCTGTCTGTGAGATCAAGTTCAGTCTGATCTACGTTGGGAGTTACAGGCCAGCTGGGGCTATAAGGAGACCCTGTTTCAAAAAATAAAAAAATAAAAACAAAAACAAGAAAACCCAAACTAGGGAAGTTATGTAACTTGCCACAGTGATCCTGGCTGCTGAAACCCTTGACCATTTGAATCTAGATTAACTTAATCTCTTTAATGTACCTTCCCTCAATACATTGAGATGCTATTTTTAAAAATATTGGCCTGTCATCATATGAAACCAGTAGAAAGAATTTTCCTAGTACAAGTATGAAGATAACGGTGTGTTCACGCCAACTCTCAGGCATAGGGTTGGAGAGAAAGATGGCTGATTAGTAATTCTGTTTATCTACCTGACAGTCATGATGATTTGAAATGAAACTAAAGACTGACTGGCTCACACATTCATTAGGCCATCTAGGTCTTAGGACCTCTGGGACCGTTGATATGGTAGAGAGAGCAAGAAACATTAGAGTCTAAAGAGAAAAAACGGCCTGAGAGTGTGTGCTCCTAAGTCCAGGACAAAAAGGAGCTTGGGGACACTGGGCCGCACAGCTGAATTTAACTCGTGTGAGGACAAGGAGACGTGGTGAGTATAGTGCAGGCAGCTATGGCAGCCACATCGAAAGTGTGCTCCTGGGAGCCTTCCAACCCTGTATTTATGAGCAGAGACACAGCTTAGAGAGAATTAGGTATAACTTGGGACCTGTACCCCAGAGTGCCTCTGACTCAGAGCTGCAGGCCAGTCTTGCAGCATGCTGGGCAGCAGAAGCAAAAGTCTTTCTCTGTGTTGATTTGGCGTGACATAAAATTGCCACTTTGGGAATGTTATTGGTATATGCTCCTCATTTTCTCTTTGTGCAATGATTACAAACTTGTTTGTTCCCTGATAATTATTTTATATAATTATGTTTATTTGCATTTTCCCACATGAAACAATAAATTTAAGGCATTTACATTCTGACCATTAGAAATCCAAAAATAAGAAACCTAGAGTGTAGCTCAGAGTGGATATGGGTGGCTGGGTCAGCAGTGACCCAGAAGCCCGGACCTCTCTTTCCTTGCAGTGCATCTCCCACAAGGAGTCCAGACTGGGCCCCTTCACATGCAGTTTCAGGAAGCGCTACAACAGCATCCAATGCCTGCTAGTAATACCATGATTTCATGCAAACCAAGGACCTACTGTGTGTAGTTTATCCACACTGATGTACCTGGAGAACAGCACGGCTCCTCGGGATGATTTATTGACAAATTTGCAATAGGTTGGGTCTTACCTACTTTTCCCCTGAACTGTGATTACAACTCTGATTCTTTACATAAACACCTTCTATTTAAATACTGACATCGTTTCTGTTTTTCTAATGGAACTCTGACAAAGGCTAAGGTTAGCTGTTCAATACTTGCTAGTTCTTTTACCTTGGTGATAAATTATGCTTTGCCTTTATTTCCTACCAGCCATCGCTCTCTGTCCCTTCAGCTGTCTGTGTTCTCATCGCTGCACACTTCCCACAGAACAGCCCCTGATCTACTATGATTGCTGCCTCTGTCAGTGGCCAGCTACTTAGGTAAGAACACTGAGATCAGCCTTGACTCTTAGTCTACTGTCAGACCATTTCCCATACATCCTGCTGGTTTTTCCTTCAAAATATTTGCAGCTATCTACTACTATCCTTGATCCTCGTCACCTTACTTTAATTCTTTAGTGGTCTTTGCTAACAGTATTTGTGATAATCTTTAAAGATGTGAAAAGAATCAATGATTACTTGAAAGTGTTGCTTATTATCTCCAGCAGCTCTGACTGGCTTTCCCTTCTACCTAGATGGCTTGGACCTGCAGTTCCTTAAATTCGTTACTCCTCTAGGTACCTACTTCTCCATTCAGCCTTTCTTGCTGCGGATTTTATATTTAGCTTTCTCCTGTTCCCTGCTGGTCCCCCTTACTGTTTATTGCTGTACTGTCTGTAGCCCCTTGCACAGCAGGATGGGTTCATGAGGGCATTGTTCTTGACAGCTGTGTTTCTTGCTCTTTTCTCCAAATCTAGAATTCTGCCTGCTATGGATTAGATACTCAAAATTGTTCATTAAAAGAATGGATTGTGGGGGCTGGAGAGATGGCTCAGTGGTTAAGCTCACCCAGGTTCAATCCACTCACATGGTGACTAACAACCATCTGTAACTTGGGTTCCACGGGAATCCAATGGCCTATTCTGACCTCCACAGGCATTGCATGACACAGGTACATTTTACACACATGCAGTCAGTACACTCATACACATAAAAGTAATAAATAAAATAATTTTAAAGAAAGAATGGATCATTTAATTTTTAAAACAGTTCAAAGTGATGCCTATAACTACATGGTAAAATAATCCAAGTGAACATGAAAAGTATTTAGTTTTATGAAATTTTCAATATACTTTTCCTTTATTGCAAATAACCATGCTAAAAGTTACAGGACATCCAAGGAACAATGAAATAAAACATAGAAACAGAACGTGAAAGATATTTTTAATAAAGAGAATAAGATGTATAAGAATATTATATTTAAACACCAGCTTTAGTAGCTGCCAAGAGGGATAATCAGTGTTCATAGGATGTCAGCTCTGCTCCTTCACAGAATCTAAAGCATCCGGAAAGATCTACAACCAAGAGGCAAGTTGAGGCAGCTTCTATCATGTTATATGCCAAGGACTTTTTGGTGTTCTCATATGACCTTCAGACCGTCACCCTATGTCTAATGTTTATATCCATCCTGGACAGGTCATTGGGAAAGGGGAGTAAACATCAGTGTGGGCTCAAAACTGAGGCAAGATTCCAATTCTAGGGACCAAGAGTAACAGAGACCTCATGAGCTCCAGTGTAATTTGGCTAATGTGATTTTGTAAAGAGTGTGATATGTGGGAAGTAGGGTTGTGCACAGCCTATGTCTTCTAGGCCCACATTAGAAGTTTTGGTTATGCTGCCAAAGTGTTCATTAAGAGCAGCTGCTTAAGCCCCTAGAGCAAATTCTAGAATCAGGTACAGTCCTAGAAACAGAAATGGCAGGCAAGGAGCATTGAGGCAGGGTGTCTGGTATTCAGTCTTGGGGTTTGATTTAGGTTCCACTTCTCAACTGTGCAGTTAGTGCAGAACCAAAAAACATCCATAAGATCAGACCAAGGACCTGCCAGAGACACAGGAAATTCCACACTGATACTTTCTTAGAGAACTCAGGAATTACAGGTACCAGACCGTTAGCACCCTGGATCCAGGGGAAGCAGGCATTGTGTTTATTATTACTACAGAAAAGGCATTTAAATCCTGGTGTGTCACATGGTCACCTGCTTGTAGATACAGGAGCTGAGTGAGGTAGGCCACCACCCCTACTCCATGTCACTGTAGATTCCTGCTTGGAACCATCAGGAGAGACAGGCTAACTATAAAGTCTACTTCTTTGGTGGCTCATGCCTTTAATCCCAGCACTTGGGAGGCAGAGGCAGGTGGATCTCTGTGAGTTCAAGACCAGCCTGGTCTACATAGTGAGCTCCAGGACAGCTGGGGCTACAGGGAGACCCTGTCTCAAAAAGTCAAAAAAAATCTACTTCTTTTTAAAAGTGATTTGTTTTATATTAGGGCACCCATAATATAGCTATTTCAGAAGGGCCAATGGGGCTCATTGCAACAGTGCTTGCTTAGCACCCACTAAGGTTCAGTTCTCATCACTGAGAATGACAGGTCTTAACACAAATGACAGAATACGTGACAAGGCCAGTGCAACAAAGCTAAAAACAGGAAGCTAAAGGGAAGTCAGCAGTATAATAGTGTTTAAGACATAAATGTATTTAGCGAAATGATGTGACATGGAGAGATTTGCAAAATATTCTACAAAATGCTAACGGGATAATCTCCGAGTAAAGAAACTGTCATTGAATTTGGATGCTTCCATTCCTCTATTAGCTTTGCTATTTTATTTCTTCACATTTATTCTTTGTCTTTTTT
>NW_008351635.1:1242767-1256702 GCF_000622305.1 Nannospalax galili | reverse complement strand
TTGTATATTTCATAAAAAGAATCTTAATCATCTTTATACTCCCTACCCACTGGACCCCCTCCCACAGCTCCCCGGCTGGATTTCATGCATTCTGTCATTTGTATTAAGGCCTATCAAGTCGAGTTAGTGTCCCCAGATGTCCCTCAGTACAAGTTCATCCATTGAGGGCTAGTCAGCCTATCTAGAGTCCCTCTCTTTAAGATGATCAGCTCTTCCTCACCCAGCAGTAATTAGCTGACAATAGTTTTTCAGCTAAGATTGGGACCTACTGCCCATTTCCACAGTTCTATGCTGGGTTTTTGTCTGCTTGAGTTTGTATGGGCCTTGTGCATGCTGACACCACTGCTGTAGGTTCATTGAGCAAGGTCCCAGGAGCCCAAGGAACTCTGTTTCCCTATGGTCATGCACTTCCTCCCTGACTCTTACCATCCTTCCACCCCCTCTTCTGCAATGATCCCCTGGGTGAGTGGAGTTTAATACAGGACCCACACTCTGCAGATTCTTATTCTCTACACTTTGGCCATTTGTGACCTTTTGTGTCCTCAGCTCTCTGTTTCATGAGAAGCTTTGTTGATGAGAGTTGAGAGACGCAGTACTATTCTCTCTACCCCTTGTTCCATTATGTTCCATGAGCCTTAGGTGTAGAGGTTGCATTGTAGATGTATCACTTAGGGTTGAGTGATTCATAGGTAATCTCTGTGTGTGACCAGTTGTAGAACTCTGTAATAATCTCCATCTGTTGCAAAAGAAGTTTCTTTGATGAGTAGTGACTGGGATACTTTGTAAATACAAGGATCCATATTTAGCACATAGTAAGAAATTGCATTTGTCTAGGGATGTGACAGCCTTGGGGGTTTCTCTAAGATCTATGACCTTTCCAGCCATGTGTATTTGGTTATGTTTACAGTACCACACGTGAGTTTCCTGCCATTGAGTGGGCTTTCAGTCCAGTTAGGTAGCTGTTGATTACTCCTATGAAAAAAGTGCCATTACTGCCCCAATATAGTTTTCTAGATTGGTCACTGTTGTGATTATTAGGCCTTAAAGTTGGGATTGAACCATAGTTGAAGACTACATACAAGAAACAGTGCTAGACAGGAAAACTTCCATTTGAGTTGTTGGCCGGGGTAGATCAAAAGACTCCCCAGATTACCCAGGTTATTGCCACAGCCTTTTATTGCCTCCAAGAACTTGAAGGTAAGACCCTATTGCTGAAGACAGGACATACTTTAGTACAGGATTTGGAGCACCTCCCCTAAAGGCTAGCTCTCAAAGTTTTGGAGAGTATTTATGCAAGCTGCTAAGAGAGAACATCAGTCTTTGTCTTTTTAAGAGTTAAATATGAACTCTATCACAGTATCATACATTTCTTGTTATTTCCACATATATTGAGGGGAAGGTCCTGTTATAAGCTACATAGAGAATATCTACTGTGATTTTTCTATGAGGCTCTGACTGCCAGGACTCAAGAGCATTGGCTTTTCATTTGCAAATGTAATAAAACTTTTGGCTGCTTTCCTCTTTAAGACTCTATATTTTCAAATTATCATAGCACTTCCTATAGGATTTCAAGGGAGTTTATAATCTTCTGTACTCTAATGCAGGAATCACTATGTGTGCACCACAGATTAAAACCTCTTTTCTAAGAGATGGAAAGAACCATAAAACACTATGCATATCTTTAAATTTTTATCTAATTATGAAAGAAGTCATATGCCTACACGCAAGTAATCAACATGAGCAAATTGAAGGGTGAATGGATGGGTGGGTGAGTAGGAAAGTTAATAACTGCAGAGAGAGAGAGAGAGAGAGAGAGAGAGAGAGAGAGCTTCTACAGAGGAATTTGTAGGTAATAGCTAAATGAGGTGACATATAATAAATTAGATATCTAACAATTATACAAAACAGAAAAATTGTGTATCAGGTAAGTTGACCTACAAAATTCAGTGTCAAAGATCAGCTTTAAAAGAAAGTGTACCCTAAGGGGTACTTGAAGTCCATCCCATTCCCTCAGCTTTGATAATTTAATTTTGTTAATGTGTTGCTATGTGAGGAATACATAGGGGGTGCCACAATTATGAAGAGCTTTTACAATCAGTCCACTACTTGGCTTTGAGGTAAAACGCTGTTTGAATATGGGCTATGCCACAAAGCACGTTAACAGCTTGATCTTCAACTTGGTGGAAATATAAATATAGAGACATGGTGGGGTCTCTGGTGTCTTCTTTGAAAGAAATATTGGAACCCCAGCCTGCCTCTCCTGTTTTTGTGATCTGGCTACTATGTGCATAGCAAGTTCCTGGTCGTGTCCCTCCATGATGCTCTGCCTCACCACAGCCCCCAAAGCAATGAGCCAGCTGACCATGTAAATGAACCAAACAACCTTCCTATGTTTAATCTGACTCTGTCATGCAGCTGTTCACCAACATGAAAAACTAGTACATGGATGCAGGGCTGTTGCTAGGACTATTCTGAGATGAAATGAAGACTTTAATGTTGGTTTGTAGGAAGAGTTTGGACAAGAAAATCAGAGAGAAATCCTTGAATGCTGTGAGCAGAGATTAATGGATGACTCTGATAGGACTCAGAATAAGATTCTGTCATAAATGCAGATACTAAAATTGTACTCGCACAGTTTTATGAAAGAGGAACTTCACTGAAAATTTGCTACAGACCACAACTTTTCTGCAAACATATGAACTCATGGCTCTATACCCTGAGATAAGGTAATAGACTGGTTTGTCTTTTGGAGGAAATTTCAAGGCAGCACAGCATTCACAAAGTGGCCTGGCTGCTACTTGATGCATTTAACTGTTAAATTACGGACTGGAAAGGAAAAGGAGGGAAACATTTGGGAAACTTGCTGCTGGTCTAGAGAAGACAGTCTTTAAAGGTGCTGCTAAAGAGGCTAAGCCATAAAAAAGAAAACAATTCATTGCACTATGAGAACGGGAAAGATGCCTGGCAGGCCACTGAGAAACAGCAAGACCCTATACATCATAAACTCAAAACCATGAAAGTGTCAAAGGATCAAAGGGACTCTGGAACAGGACCAGCTAGGAGGGATCTTTCCATGGGTTTCATTTCTCCACATTCTATCACTGAGGCACTCAGAGGCCCCTGCAACATGTAACCAGCTGTATACCTTGACATAGTCCCTGTGGTGCTGGCTTTGCAAGAATGTAGATGTAAGAATTAGAGGGTCATAGAGGATTCTACCCAGGTTTCAAAGAAGAGCCAGAGGTGACAGGCCAGACATGACAGCAGTCCCTGAATGAAATTGTTAGTGTGAACATAGAGCTTCATTGAAGACTACAGGAAGTTAGAGATGTCAGGAGTGGGGAACACCTACATAGCAAAGCTGCAGGCGGTGAGCAGACACTAACTATGTGGTGAGCAGAGTGACCCGGGGACTGTAACCAGCAAGGGGTGGGGACAGGGCTGCCTGAGCCCCTGAGAGCCCACATTCCTCCACCATGTCTCAGATACGACATGAAGACTTAGGATTTAGCATTTGCCTTGTTGATGTGCACTCTTCCTGGGGTCTCTATTTTTCCCTGTCTCATCATTATATGTTGGGATGAATATGTGACTTCTTTTTAATTTTTACAGGCTGAGAAATGAGTTTTTTTGAGTCTTGAAGGAAATATACAAACTTTTTGGCAACCAGGAATGATAAAGACTTTGAAGATCCAGGGCAGTGAACCAAGTGGGTTTTGTATTATGAGGTTAACATGAGCATTTGGGGGTCAACGTGGAATGTCACAGCTCAGATCTGGACTGTGTCCTAAAAACCCTGTCAATAAGGTTGGTTCTCAGTTTGGAACTGCTAGGAGGCTGGAAAATGTGCAGCCAAGTGGAAGGCAGACATGTAACTAGGGCATACTCCTGGGTGACCCTGGGACCTGGTCTAGCTACTTTTTTGTTGCAGTGATAAACCACTCTGTCCACAAACAACTTAGGAGAGAAAAATGTTTATTCTACCTTAGAAGTTGAAGTGCATCATCAAGGGAAGCCCAGGCAGGAACTCAAGGCAGGAGCTTGAAGCAGAAACCGTGAAAGAGCACTGCTTCCTGACTTGCTCCAGGCTCACATTTGGTTGCCCTCTTATACATCTACCTGTTTGTGGTTGGTCCTGCCCACCTACTAAGGAATGATACCACCAACAGTGGGCTGGGCCCTTGTCCATCTATTCACAATCAAGGTTTCCTCTTCCCAGGTGTGTCTAGTTGACAACCAAAGTAACCATCACGGGAACTTGGTCCCTTGTCTCTCTTTGTGCTTCCCAGATACCCTGAGGTGAGAAGCTTTGGACACTATGAACAGCCTACCGTGATGTGCTGGCTCATCTTCATCTCCAGAGCCATGGGGTCAAGTGACAACAAAACCTCTGAAACTATGAGCCAAAATAAACCTTTCTTCTGTATAAGTTTATTATCTCAAGCTTTTTCTTTTAAGAAATCTGGTTACACTGGTATTGTTGATAGTGAGAATAATTTGAAGTTGAAAAAAACCTGTTTTAAATATCTTTTATCATTTATTAAGTATGCATTATTTGGAAAATGTGTACTTTTTTAGTCTGTTTTCTGATCCATAAAATGGGAACCTTTGGTATATTTGTTAATATGGGATTAAATTACTTTTAAATTCAGTGGCTTCAAACCCTAACCATTATCTTGTATTATGTCTCATCCTTTCATGAGTCATCCATTTGGGTAGGGTTCAGCTAGAACATTTCTTTCTTCTGTGAAGTGCCATCTGAGGTCACATGCTGAAGTTTATTTGGGAGATGAGGTAGTCTGGAACATCCTGTATGACTTCACTTCCGGCACACCTACGCACGCAGCCAGCACAGCTCGGGACTCTCAGGTAGCTGGGCTTCACTGTGGATCCAGAAGCCTGAAGGGCATTCCCTAAGACAAAGGAAATGGGTTCTGCGAACTGTCACTGCCGTGGTCTGTAAGCCACTGCTTCTGTGGTATTGTTTTCTCTGAGGTGATCACACAGTGACCTGCATGCAGGGTGAGGACACCAGGTACTCCTGGAGGAACACCAGAGTTTACAGCCAGTGTTCGTCTGCCTCATGGAAGAGTGTTTGCTGTCACTAGTCCTTGAGAAAATTAAAAATTTTAGTGTGTATGAATCAAGCTTATTAGAAATGTTTGGAATAGTTAGGAAACAAGAAACCTGCTATTTCCCAGAGTCGTTTTTATCTCTAACCCTGCATGAAAATCTCTGACAGATACCACATAATACTGAGTCACACTCAGGGACCCCCACAGTGCTTATTTTCCCAGGTTGTGATGACACGTCATCCCACAGGCATTTTGATCCATGGGTTCTTGTTCAGTTAAAGACTGTTTTCCACATCCTGGACCCAGTGGTGTCAGGGAACCCCTCCTGCCTTTATCCAGACATTTCCTGTTTCGATGGTTGTTTTGTGACACAATGGGAGGTAGAAAAGCTTGGAGGCTTAGGAGTTCTTACTTGGCATCTTGGGGTGATGTGGTCTAGGCATGGTGGGTCCCCACGACTATTTATTTCCTAGGTCACTTCTGCAGATTTTTGACACCAATCCTTTGGCAACAGTGACAGCAAAGCTGATTACACCCAAGCCCTTGTAGCTTTTCCTTCTGCCTCCTGTATGCAGAGCCCTTTTTAGATTTGAAGGGAGGATTTTATTGCATGGTCATTTACCCGACTATTCACAGTTGATTCTTCCCAACATGACACAGGTGTCCCAGCCCAGCCAAACTCTGAAGGGAAGCTTGCTTCAGCCGAGACAGGTGGGCTGTTCTAGGCTATGCTGGCTAGACAAAATCCTTCATTTTTAGACTTTATAAATATGAGTCAGATCCCAATCACTGTATCCCTCAAATTTCAGGAGATACCTGTCAAAGGAGACTCTCCAAATTCTCCAAGCATGTCAAGCATCTCTTCCTGCCATTGAGAACAAAGTAAACTTCTGCATACTTTTTGAAAAAATTTTAACAGTGGTTCACACAGCCACGGAATCAGGATACAGTGGCCATTTCTGAAAGGCCACAGTCACGACTGCTTCTTCCAACTCTTCACACACATATTTTCTTCATCATCTGTAGATGGGTGATAAGCAAAGCATTTCAATGCCACGTTTCAAGTTTTAGTGCATGATCCTTGTGTGGACTAGAGGTTTGTGTTTGTGTCTCTCTAAACTCCATGTGCTGAGATCCTAAGGTGGGGAGATAATTAGATCATGTGGACCAAACCCTCATGAATGGGGTTACTAGCCTTAGAAAGAGCGAGCCTCCGGAAGGTTCTTTGCCCTCTACGGTGTGTGGTGTATTTCATATGAGGACACTACACAAACTTGGCAATATGTAATCTAGAAGTGTCCTCAATAGACACTGGGTCTGTAGGCACTTGATCTTAGACTTCCGAGGTTCCAGAATTGCAAAAGGTAAAAATGTTTCCTAAAACACTTGTCCTGGAATCCTTAAGACCTTAGCTCAGTAGGACAGTGAGGTGACCACATGCCAGAGCCTACAGAGTGGAGAAGCTACGCGGACAGCTCCAGATGTCAGTATCAGACTGTGTTTAGATCTCTCACTGGGCCAAACTTAAGTGCGAATGAGCCTGCAGATACCATGGACCCTAGGTTTTGAGTCACCCTTGGCCTTGGAGGCAGCTGGAGCGTGAGATATTATACCTAACTCCCTTGTCCAAGGTATCTGTCAACATAATAAGCACTTTTCTTTGGCTTGTTTAGTTATTTTCAGATAAGATGGCACTCTGCAATCTGATGTTGCTTCAAACATATGATTCTCTTGATTCAATCTCCTGAACGCTAGGATTATATCCATGCACTGCTACCTGCCCCCCATATAAACGCTTTCTGAACCTTTACAGTTTTAGCTAACGTTTTCATTTAGTAGTAACTGAAGCCTTTGTATCCCCCTGTTCCCACCCTAGATTGATGATCCAACCAAAGTTGAGCAAGAAAGGTACCTACACAGGGTCATATTAAACACCTGGGACACAATAGTCATTTAATAAGAGATAATACTCCTTATTTATGATAGTAAGTAAACAAGACTTTCCTTTGGTTCTCAATATGATAGAAGTCAGTCTGTGACTTCACAGAAATGTTACTATTGACTTGCCAGTACACAGCACATCCACGGCATGTGACCCGCTCCTTGACAAAATTAGCAATTGCATCGTGCTGCTGGAAGGTGCAATAATTGTGCCTGAGAGAAAAACTGCAGAACTCCATCCAAATTAATATAGGAAGACCTCAGTGATAGGAACCCAAATGCCCACAGTAAAGGAAACACTTGAGCAGTATCTGCTCCCGCCCACCTCTGTCACTCATAGTACCTGTGGAAACTGACAAGCTCAGGGGGCACCCTGTGTAGACCAGTGTGGTCCTTGGTCCTTGCTCATCTTCAGACCCAGTGGCAGAAACTCCTGGGTACCCAGAGCACTCAGCCATGGAAGAAAGCCACCTTGCTTGACCCATTGCATTAGCTCCTGTTGAGTTGCAAATAAAAGGAAGATTTTCAAATCTTAAGTACATTACAAGAATCACCAGGTCAAGACATATTTTGGCTGTAATAAAATGAAGGGTTTTGTCGGTTTGACGGACCTGATTTGTACAACTGAAGCCCAAATTGCGATGCCGTTTGCTGCGCTTCTTGGATGCCTGTGCATGAGTTGGGGGGCCTCTTTTCTAATCCGTAACAGACTCCTCATTCGGTGCCTTCATGATATGATGATCGAGTATCAGCCAAGCTTGGATTGTTTCCATTCAAGGCAGTAATCAGGAGAAGTCTTCTTAGTGTTTCATCTTAGGCCACACGCCCAGTTTTGCATCGATTACTTAGGTCAGCAATGCTACGAAAGCCTGAAGTGCATTACGAGGCAGGGCTAAGCCAACAGTTTCCTGTGTATCCACTCTGGGAAGCAAGGTAGGCCACCTAGAGGGTGGAGCTCAGTGAACCAGGCAGAGGGAATTTGGGACTTTGTTTCTTTTTTGAGGACTTACAGATTCCTGGATTCATAAGACAACACACGAGGCTTGTACCCCACCCTCGCTTTGCACGTTATAGATAGGAACAGGGTGTTTCCAGATCTTGTTCAAAGCGTCTGAACCAATACACACTTCCAGCCTCATTTAAACATTCTCTTCGTGCTCAGCCTCGAGAAAATGTCTCCCGGGTCTCTTTCCTCCTGCTGAGCATCCACATGGACCTTTCTCTCACTCACTGACTTCTTACCACTCCTGGGCTCAGTTGGCTTATGGTGCCCTTACTGCATATCTTGCTTAGAAATCACCGTTTTGGAACTCCATTCCAACCTCTCTGTCAGGATCTTCATTTCATGAAATGCTCCCTTCAGTGGATAGTGTCTCCCCTCTCACAGCATGCATTTTATTAATTTCCTGGGTCTTCCAGTTGAGGGTAAGTTCTTTAGGGTCAGAGACCTGAGCTCTTAGTCATCATCGTTTTTCAGCTCCTACAACACTGTCTGGCAAATCCCACAATCCCACAAGTAATGAATGGGTTTATTAAAAACAAGGCTTACCCATGAAACTAAAGCTATGTAAATCAAGTTGTTACAAGTATAATAAATATAAGAAAATTTATAAATAATTTTTTTTTAATTTTTACAAAAACTTTATTGAGAATTTCATGAATGCATATAAGGTGTTTTGATCAAATCCATACCCACTCCCTCCCCTCCAACATTCCCCCCTCTGAAGAAGGAACCCTAAAATCTTTTAAGGATTAGATAAGAGCTCCCAAATACTTTTGACATTTCTGGCCTTTGGAACAGAGTATGTTGCTAAAAGGCCCAAGGACATTTTGACTTTTAGCTAAGAAACTGGCTACTTTTCTTTGGGGTCTTTTTACCCTAACTGCCTAGCCAGTTCCTACCTCCTATTCTTATCACACCATCCTCTGAAGGGGTTACCCAAATTCCCAGTAGGGAATAGGGACACAGACCACTCTGGCTTCTTCTATGCTGAACAGGGACACAGGGTGAGGCAACTGGAGTACCCCTTCAGTGGGTCTATCTAAAAGACTCCAAATTGCATAACACTTATCACTAAAGGGAAAAGAAAGTCCTTGAATCATGAATAGGAGATGTGAAGGAGAAGTAAAGGCAAACCCAACAGAGGGATGCTTTTGGAAGCCCTTGTCAGGAAACTCCAATGGATTCTCATAAGATTTGAAAATTGCCCTGTTCTGACTTTTTTCTAATTCCCTGTCTAGAACTTATAAAAATGTTATTTTTGACTGAAGTGTCTCTACTTTTCTGACCTTGATTTCCTTCTAGCATCGGCTTGTTCATTTCCCCAAATGTTTCTCATATTTGAGAATGTTTTCTTTTCCCTCTTTTTTAGGAAAAAAGTCCCAACAATCGTGCACCTCGTTCCTTATCATTCCTAGAACAGGGCGCTCACGGACACACTACGACAGAAGCCGTCACCAGCAGGCCAACGCGCCTTCTTTTTCAGTAATTTCATGAGCACAAAGTGGATAGCTTGCTAAAAGAAGTGGCTGAATCAAGAAATATGGTGGCCCTGATAAGAAACTCTGACAAAGGTAGCCCAGGGAAATGTGATGCTTTTGATCAGGTAAGACCCTGTATTCCTCACATCAAAATACTATCTAGCCATTCTTTTTGATAGCGTCTGCCCTACCGATCCATAATTATCAAGTGAAGTTTACCCAAGAAAGAGCTAATGAATGTTATCTTGAGGTTTTTTTAAGCTTGTGAGAATTAGCACCTCATAGATGATCACACATGGTAAAATGCGGCACAGATATTAAAGAGCATTCTACCCGATGCTTTCCCATTTCACCCTCTAGTTGTTAGTACACAGAATGAAATACAGGATGGAAGAGACCACCATAAAACTTGCTATGCTTAGTTGCAGAGATAGGAAGCTATAAAGTCTCTTTGCAGTGTTCATGCTTAGCTCTGAGAATTGTCTCTGTGAGTCTTAAAGTTACCAATTTCCTTCTCTTGCTTACGTTCCTCGTGCAAAGTAAGTTTTCCAGGATCAGTCCTGTGTGATTTCGTATGTCAGAGCCTGGCCATCACTATGCACTCAACGAGAACTGCCTGTCAAACAAAGAAAACACATTCCCTGTATTCTGTTTATGTGGGTGCTTTAATGACATTCATAGCAAGTATATTAACCAGAGTTCTGATAGTCCTGTTCAAGAGGGAAAGAGCCTGTGTGCTTCATCTGTTTGCAAGAAGGTGCAAGACTGATGGTGTGATTTCTCACTCACCTGTCTGCTGGTGTGTGTGTTTGCTGCTGGATTTACTTTATTCTTCCAGGTCTCCCTGGAGACCACTGTTCATAATTGTGCAAATATGAAGATGATTAGGAAAGGTGCTTCAAGATTTAAAATTATCAGATCCTTGGGCAACGGAAATTCTTACACTTGTTCCCTTACTTAATCTTATTCCGCTCACTTACAGCTTCTGTTTTACCATATTTGCATTAAATTCCATCAGTTTTCATGTATATTTTATGTATGGTAGCTTTTAATTCTAATTGATAAATAAATTAGCTGCTAGAAAGTCTTGATCATGTCCTATACACACACTCGTTCACCTGTTTGCTGGTTCACTCCTTAAACATTTATTAAATATCTAGTTCTTAGCAAGCATTAATAAAGACCAAGGTAAAAAGCAGGCTTCATGAAAAAATAAGTAAATGCACCTCAGTGATTAAAACTATTGCACTTTTAGTTAGAAGTTAAACAAAAGCAACTTCTGAGCTGTGAGAGGCCTGTGCTGGATCATGTGCTCGACTAGAATGACACACATGTTCTGGTGGTACCAAAGAGGGATGAGTTGCCTTAAGCAGGTTATAAACCACATTAACCAAAGTGGCCCAGAGTGGGGTCAGTATGCAAAATGGCATCTTTCAAAGTGAGCAAGTAAACATGTAAGAAATAACTACTAGCCAATGAGCATAGGTAGTAATGTGTTATCCTTGAGCAGCTTTTCATGACAAAGGGTGTAGGAGCTGTGGGGACACAAGCAGATCTGTTACTTCTACATACCAGGGGATAAAGCCAGGGAATTTCACAAATAAAGTGCACCAAGAGGTAAAAGACTTAAGGGTTAACACATGTCTGTGAGAGAGATGTGGTAGAAAGGCCAAGCAAATGGAGTGGCTGGACCCATGAGTGACCAGTGCAAAGTGGCAAACTGTGGTGTGATGAGTGACGACTCTGTGTGGATGGAGCATAACTTACATCTGCAGACGGGAAGGAGGTGGCTCCAGAGAGGAGTTCAGGATGAATTCTTATTGTTGGGCAGTCAATCAGTAGACAGAGAATGGATTTGCTCTATAGACTAGCTTTGAAGTTTAAAAATGAAGAACAGTTTCTGCAATTAAAACTTTCCATGAAAATCTAGTATATGACATCAATAAGAAACTGGCTTCTTTTGGTTGACTCTGGCCAAAGGCAGATAGATGGCTTAGAGGCAGAACTTATCCAGGAGATTCTTGCTGCCTTATCCCATTTCATGGACTACTTTGAGAATTATGGTAGGTGACATGACATTGGGCAAGGAATGGCCATGCTGTAATTTTGGGAAGAAGACTCAAACTGTAGGTTGACAGAGCTGAGACTCAAAGTGGACAGATTCACTGGGAGTGAGATTTAGTTTTCCAACTGAATGAGAAAACTATAAAGTTTTAAATGTGGGTAGATATAAGTAGGAATTACTGCACATCTTCATAGAAACAGGAATCAAAGGCCTCAGTCTATAATGATGCACAACAATGAGCAAGTTCAAATGCATGTTCAGAACAAAACAACCATACACAAAAGTAAATACACTGCACGATTTCATTTACATGAAATTTTAGAGATGGTATAGATTCTCTAGAGACATAAAACCAATTAGGGATCACATAGGGTCTGGAGAGCTAGTGACAGGAAGTGATGGAACGTGATGAGAGGTGATGGGAAAACTGGATGCAAAAGGCATTGTGGGACTTGCTGAGTTGATTCAAAAATTGTAAATTCTAGCTATGGTTTTTCAGGTGTATAAAATTTTCAAAAATTATTGAATTGTATATTTTCAATGAGTGAATGCCGTTTATAAATTATACATCAATAGAGTTCATTTAAAAAGAAAAAAATCCTCACTTCACACTGGGTTTACTGCTATGTAACTGACTGGCCAATGGATCCTGTGCTCACGAACCTCATTTCCGTAGTCACAACAAACAATACTTGCCACAGCTATGTAATAAGTTTGCTAAGAAAATAAATCAAGCCGATGGCTAGTACAAAATAGTTTTCAAAATGCATACTATCAGATGTTGTTTTATCAAAAGTTTGCAAAAGTACTGATAAGTTGTTGTATACGTGGTCTGGGATTAGATGTACGACAGAGCCCTGGTGGAGTGTTTACCTGCATTTCCAAAGTTAGAGTTCATGTTCCTGGTTCATAACTGAATCAAAATTATCCTGAACAATTTCTTTAAGAAGGCAAAGAGGTGAAGAGGTAAAATGTTACTTATTAACTTTCCTCCAATTTGATTGTAAGAAAAAAATTATGAAGAGGTTTAACTCATACATCATTTCTGTGAAAAAAAGAAATCTTGTTTCTTTATTACAAGAAGATATTTATGTACTAGTCATGAAATCCCATGTTATAAAAAAGAAGCATAAGATATTTTACAGGTTTAAATTAATATAATTTTAAAGTGTTGATCATTTAATTATAGGCTACCCTGTGGAAGTATCCAGAGCCTAACGAGATGGTTATAAGCATTGTAGGAATTCTAGGCTACCAGAGCTGGAAGTTATCTTCGAGATTATGGTGGTTATGTTAACTGCCAGTTTGGCAAAACCTAGATCACGTGGCAGATGGACCTCTATGCATGCGTGGGGGATGATCTTCATTGTCTTAACTGGGGCAGGAACACCCACCCACACCATCTTCCATCTGGGATCCTCAACTGCACATCAAGGACAAAGTGAGCTGAGCACTAATGTGATCTCCTTGCTCTCTGTTCCTGATTATGGATGAGATGTGACCAGTTCTCTCCAGCTCCTACCTTGGTGCCTTCCCTGCTCTATGATGGACTGTAACCTGAACTGTAAGCTGAAACTAACCCTTTCTCTCCTAAGCTGCTTTTCAGAGTATTTTACCATGGCAAGAGAAAAGCTGCTAAGACAGAATGGTTAACTCAGCCACATTTGGGCCCATTTCCAACTATCCCACAGTGTGGACACCCAACCTTAGTACAGCAAAAACTGGGGACTAGGTTTCAAAGTGCATGAGTAGGAAATGAAAGGGGTTTGGTCATAGCTTTAACAACTTCACATGTTCAGGAAAACAACTGTGTAAACAGATGAGAACCTCAAGGCCACTGTCATGAGAAGCAAATGTGGTATAAGAAAACACAAAACTCCTTGAAACTGCTTGCTGCCCAGGAGCGCACACTTCGGGCCATTTCCTGTGGAAAGGGTCACCAAGTGAGGAAGGGCATCCCGGGTCTGCATCGGCAAATCTGCCGTTCACGTGGTAACCTTCGCTTCCTATAGCCACAAAATAACATTGCATAAAGCTATCAAGAGGAGATATGTTTTGTGGCAGCAGATCCCTGCAAAGTACGTTTAAGCATGATGAAGCAAGAATACCAATACTGAGTGTGCCAGACGGCTCTACTGTCAACCTGACACACCTGGGTCGAGGGAGCCTCAGTTGGGGAATTGCCTCTATTGGACTGGCCTGTGGCCATGTCTGTGGGGCATCTTCTTGATTGCTGAGTGATGTGGGACAGCCCAGCCCACTGTGAATGATGCCACCCCTGGGAAGGTTGTCCTGTATTGTATAAAAAAGCAGACTGAGCAGGGGCCAAGGGAGCAAGCCAGTAAGCAGCGGTTCCTCAATGGCGTGTGACCC
>NW_008351635.1:1221841-1242586 GCF_000622305.1 Nannospalax galili | reverse complement strand
TCTAAGACAGCATTACAATATGACTTGGTTGGCATGGAAACAGAACAAGAGGCATCAAAGGAACTGGAAGCATAATGGTGTGAAGCCAACATCATTTCACAGGTTTGTGTGACCAAGGGGTAGAAACAGGAGCCCTGTAGGTCTGTTGCGCCTCCTCTGCTCTGGCCAGCACCATGGTGGAGAGCACAGTCTGTCACACTTCCTCTCCCCTCCATTCTCTATCTGTGCATGTCTTATACTTTTTGATTTACAGAGATTGCTAATATGTTCCGTTAAATTGACTGACTGTGGGGCTGGAAAGATGACTCAGCAGTTAAGAGAACTGAATGCTCTTACAGAGGGACCCAGGTTCAATTCCCAGCGCCTACACGGAATCTAACAACCGTCTGTAATTCCAGTTTCAGGGGATCCAGCACCTTCTTTTGACGTCCTAGGGCATTGCATGACTCAGGTGCAGTTACACACATGAATGCAATACACTCATACACTTAAAATAAAAAATAAATAAAATTAAAAAAAATTTGACTGACTGCAAGTGTCCCGAATCACCTGTGTTGGGCCTCACAGACACTGCTTGCTTTCTTGGAAGCCATTTGTAGTTCTGCCACTTCATTATTTTCTAAAAAGAACACTAGTTATAGTTTCTTTAGAGAAGTTTTGTCATGTCTTTGTAGCACATATCTCCCAGATTCTAAAGCAGATTTCTAGAATACTGGCATAGATTCACTTTGGGACTTACTATCTGATCTGGAAGCTTGAGAGTCAGGGAGCTTCTGCTCCAGCTCCTGACTTGGCAGTGATACAAACTATTTGCTAGTGGAGGTCAGGTTAGGGCTGGCCTTTATTACCTCAGCTCTGACGTGGTGTGAGACAGCACACCGACCTGCAGTTCAGGAGCTCATCTTGCTCTAGAGTTTCACAGCAACGCAGGGGGAATGTCCTGTGGTTTCTTGAAATTCCTCTCCAAGCCTAAATTCTGAAATGCATTGAATTTAATGACAAGTGATAAAGACTGGGAGATGGGAGGCTACTGAGTTAAGAGCCTTGGACTGAAAACAAGAGAACATTTCACATCCTTGGATGTTCCTTGAGGTCCCAATCAAGCCCCATCTTGCTGGCTGGACATCAGTGCATCCTGCCGACATTCCAGCCACTCCTGCACCAGGCTTGCTTCGCCCAGACTGTTTCACGCTCTCCTGTCCCCCTGCCTTTCTTACCTGTGGCTGATGGAGGACCAGTGCTAACTTCATTCTTCCTCATATTTCGGTTGAACAGAGAGTTCTAACTCTCTTCGAGCCTCCGGGAATTTGTCTCAGAACCTCATACTTCTGCCTGCTAGCATCCACAACAGCCCAGAAACCCCCTTTTATTTCAGAGATCTATTGGCCTCAAGAGTTTTGGTTTAACAAGGCTAATAAGAAAGCCAAGGTGCTTCCGCTTCCCCAGTGGGATGTGAGGTGAAAGGAACTTGACAGCTGTGAGTCCTGGCTGGGTCTACCCTTCCTCAGTTCAACATCTGTTCTGCCCTTCCTCCTCTGTGTGGAGAAATTGCCAACAACAACCTACACCCACAAAGCTTCCAGCTGCATTTTGTCTACAGTGATGCAGCTTCACATGAAAAGTGAAAATCCATTCACCTTTGCTCCACTTCAAAAGAAACAACTGTCGTTGGTTGCCTGTGAGGTTTCCAGGCTGGAGAAAGCAGAAGCACAGAGCCCGGAGCATCTAGGAATTTGTTTCTTGCTATTTCAACTTCTGTTCAAGGATCTTAGTAGCCATAGAAACATGGCTGCAATCAGTCTGTTCCATATTTAAAAAATAACTTTTTTAACTTACACTTCATTTTTTAAACTGGGAAAAGAACTGTATTCTCCTGGAATCGAGACCATCATTATTTGACAGAAGAAATCTTTTTAAAAATATAAAATTCAAGCCCTAATCCAGCTATTGTGCTCCGTGGAGAAAACAGCATTGGTGGCAGAAACTGATTCAAAGGTCCACAGATACTTCCAGATCTGTGCATGTTACTAAAAGGGTCTTCGTGTATTTTTCCTTTCTGATAAAGTGTAATTAGTCCTCCTGGGTGACAGTGAGCATTTAAGTAGAAGAAACAGATCTAGTCTATTTGTCTCCCAGGCAGTTCCTGAGTTGATTTATTTGTGAAGGCAGAGATGCATACTCAAGGGGAAATTTTCCCTTAATGAGATGCTAACAAGTTTTCTTTAAGTGCATGATGTACTAACAGTAAGTTTTAATGGCAAAGTCAGAGCAAGGCAGATATAGGAGGTGGTAAAGGGAGGTGGGTGTCGAGGCCACACCTCTTTCTAATGAGACTTTCTACTAATGACCCAAAGCCTAGACAAGGGGAAGTCTTCAGATGTCTTGAGAGGCCATGAGACAGCAAAACAGATATCTGAGGTCAAAGCATGTCTGCAGTGTGTTGTGTGTGAGTCGCGTGTGTGTTGGGGGAGAGTTGGGGGTCAATAAGGGTCCAGTGTGCCTGGAGCTGACAGTAAGAGCTTGTTTGGAATGTCAGAGCAGGAAAAACGGAACCAGACGAGGGAAGCTTTTCTCTGGCCATTTTTAAGGACTAGGCATTTAAAAACATCAATTCCAAACTTTACAAAAATCAGAGCTCAAAAAAAGGAAAGGGACATCCTTAAACTCCAGTCTCTAAACATTTGTAACACACATTGCATATGAGGGAAAGTGCTGACATTCTTTTTAGCATTAAAGACATGTCAGGGACGCCCACTTACCCTTCCCTGTTCAAAGTCTGCCTTGGAAACACCCAAAACCACACTAGCCAAGTTACAGAGAAAGACAAAAAATAAAACGACTTGCCAGAATAGCAGAGCACAAGATTGCTGTTAAAAACCACCACCAAGAGGCGAACATGGTGGCCACACCTCTATTCCCAGACACCTGAAGGCTGAGGGAGGAGGAGGGCAAGCTGGGGATGATCCTGGGCAACCAGGTAAGACTTGCTCCAAATTGAAACAGACAAAAAAGCCAATTCACTGAATTTATGACAGTCTATTAAAGCAATAAAATAGTTTAACAGTAATACTAGATACCAAGCCAGCATGTGGAAGAAAATTATTGATTAGAAAATGTAGTTTGAAATAAATTATAGTATAAAGAGGAAGGAAAAAAGATATATCTAAGAATAAAGCTAAAAAAGTAGTTCATGATCTCTGTGACAAACATAATACTATATGAAGGTGTTATGTGGGAGAAAGTATGGAGACTGGTCCCATCTTTAGCTAGAAATGTTGATTAATTTTAAAAGCTCTTTTCCCTAGGACAGTTCTGAACTCTAGTCTCACTGGATCCTTGTGCAATTTTACAAACTAGTTTTAAAAATTATTTAGAGGAGTAAAGGTCCAATATAACCATAAAGAATATTTCTTTCACTATAGTAAAAGTTACTGCGATTCTGTAACAATTTTAATGGAATGACGGACTGAGGATAGAATTCTAGAAAATGGAACAGAATCAAGAAAGTGAACATCTGAAGAATTAATCTCTGACGCTTGGAGGTGTGGAGCAGCAAACAGGGACTGTTCTCAGCACTAGGTTTGGGATTGTAGTTTATTCCCTTGAGGTAAAACTCCTCAAATGAAGTTCCTGCCCCCATGCAGGACTCAGCCGCAAGTCAATAGGAGGAGAACTGTGAACTACTGCTTTGAAAGAATGGTTTTTCACCTCAGGCCAAAGAAGAACGCATTTAACAAAACCCAAAAGTGCACATTGAAATCACATCTTGATTAAAAGATGTTGTTGATGTAAAATTATGAACTGACCATCAGAAGTCTACAGAGAGACCACAAATCCAGGTTAAGAACTGAGTGAATGCTTCAGGTGCCTAACCAGCAGAGGATAGTGATTTTCCCAATCAACAACAAAACAGAAACCAGCCATCAAAACAGAACAAACGCAAACAGGCACTGTGTAGAGGATGCACATAAATGACCTTGAACAGGAAGACGCTTCAGCCCTTGGCATCCCAGAGGCGCTCCGATGTCTCTGTAAGGCACCATTGTGCAGATGCATTGGACGAAAGCAAGGCTCACCTTCAGCTCCTGAAGTGACAGCTGTTGTGGAGTTTGTGAAGAGATTCTGTCACTGAGTGGTTATGGTAAAGTTGGATCCAGCACACCAAGCTGTGCACATGAGGAAATCCTGCACCACGCCAAAGTGTCTTCTACAGAAAATCAACTAACATGTTAGATGCTGATGGATAGCAAGATAAACACCTGCATTACCATCATGCATTGTAAATCCTCTGCTGTGAAAATACAGTTATCAGTTGGATAAATCCAATTCTCAAAAGCATGGTGTTACTATGAACTCATACCGGGACCACACACAGAGCCCTAACTGAGGAACTATTGGCAACTGATGACTCCTCAGAGGGGGAAATCCAGTCTCATCTAAGGCTGAGTGGGACTCTTGATAGGTTGACTAGGTTTCAGTGGGTGGATCCACACCAAAGTTTGACTCTGTAGACCTTAATATATACATGTATAATAAGTACATAATAATGCAATATACCTATAATACAGTACATGAAATTGGGTGGAGGGCCGTGGGGAAGGTTCAGAAATTCACAAAAATTTAATACAATTTTTTTACTTAAAAACAGGCAACACTGGTCATTTATTCCTATAGCCAGCGATGTCTGTTTTGGAAGCCACAAAGGAGTTCAACAGGCAGCTTGTCATGAATGGGTATTTTGGAAAATATACACAGAACAGAGAGGAAGTTTCTAGAATAGCAGTCATGGTATTTCTTAACTTTGAGTAGGTTTCTAGTTATTCCTTTAGTTAGTTTCTTCACATTTGAATACGTGTTTTAAAGTTCCCCAAACTTTGTATTAGTCACATGTCTCCAGAGATTAGCTGGTTAGTTGATTCATTTGGGAGAACTGTTTACAAGATCATGGAAGCCTCCATTATCTGGCTGCTACTAGCTATGGCCTGCTAGTGGGGGCTTCAGGGATCCAGTGGTGGAATTCAACTTCAGTCTGAGACCTGAGGAGAGGGGAATCCATGAGGTCATCTCCGAAACTGGGGCCAGAAGCCCACACATCCCAGGGTTAAGACAGAAGAAGGTACGTGCCCCAGTTGAAGAGAGACTTGTGACTAGGTCCTCATCCTTCCGCCTTTTGTCCTCTCAGGACTACACCGGACTGAATGACACCCTCACATGGTTTCATTCTGTCGTCTGAGTCAGGTATACATCTCCTCTGGGACACTCACAGGCACCCAGAAATGATACTTCACCAGCTGTGAGGGTATTCTCTAGTCTAGTCAAAGCAATCCACAAAAGAAACCATTGTGGTAGGTTTAAGATCAGGTATTTTTTTTTATTAGAAAATGAATGAGTGGTTTTTCTTTTATCACTATAATCATTTGACTTCTACACGTCTTTAGATCTGTTTAATAAAATTCAATGCCAGTTTTTCCATATTTTCTCAAAAACCAATGTTGAATTACTCGGCCATATTTCACGATCTCCTATAAAAACACATTATCTGATAGGAACATGAAAATGAAAGGAATTCTATTACCATGAGCATGTTTTTGTATTGTGTGAGCTATTTTAGCATGTGCGCATGCACACACACACGCACACACACACAACACAGAAATCCCAAGAATGTCTAAACTCTTCACCAGGAACCCTGCCAGGTGATTTATGGATGATATTTTGGTTATTGCTCATAAGTTGATGCTGCATCCTTTGAGAAGTGTCTCAGGATGATTCAGCAATTTATGTGAAACTACCCACTAATACGTTAACACAAAGGTGTATGGAAGAGAATTAGTACCCTCTCTATGGATTCAGATGCCAGAATTCTTCCCACTCGTATAGTCAGTCCACAGGACTCTGGGATCACCAGGCACCAGAGACCCCAGCAGTGCCCTTGACTGAAGATGGCAGAACAGACACTTCCTCAATCAAGGAATAAACGAGATTAAGACTATCAACCAACCTTCATGCACATGGGGTGGGGGGTTGTTCCGATGTTTGCAGTTTTTGCCTCTACTCTTTCATACTTTTTTAAGACTTCAGTTACAGCTCTACATGACCTGGATCTCACAAATCATTAATAATTTTTAATCACACTTTCTTAACGAATGGAAAAACTTTAGACTGTGCTAAACAAACAATTTTATTATGATACAATTCTCTCTCTTTTTCATTATACCATCTTCTGTTTAAGATAATCAACATTGCAATATATTTAACGGGTGGTGATGGCTAGCTAAAATAAGCTGCACTACAGAATTCTGTAAGATAAAGGTTCAAGCTATTTAAAAGGAGCTTACCCTCTGTCTTACCAATTCATCAGTATTAGAAGGTAAGGATATGATTTGTATAAAAGTTCTGCTGTGCTTTATAGTGGAAACATTTACTTTTTAAGATGAGGTTTCCTCAAACTGAACTCAGTTTACGAGTTAAGAGCATATCTGTCCCTTTCCTTGAAGCAGCTATGATGTGTTAAAATAATTACTGTACATTAACAGCTCTTAACTTACAAGCAAGAATAATTTGATAAGAAGCTCTGTACTATTTCCAGAGACCTCTATCCACCAGTTTGGGATGTTTCTCTAATAGAATCACAAGACTTTTATTGTAGAGTTAGTGGATTAGAGAGGAATGTTTATTTGTGTCATGCATGCAGTCTTTTTAAAAAAGATTTTCTGTAGTTTATTTACCTTAAAGTATTTTTACAAACAAAAAATAATTTTAAAATTTTGATATTTCTGCTTCCAGAGCTAATCCTCTTCCATTTAATTTCCTTCATTTAATTCATTTTAATTCTTCAATTACTATTAACTGATATGTATGTAACTGTCAGAATGATATCTAATCAGGGTAGTAATTAGCATAGGATACCAGCAGCTTCCTTCTCAGAAACATTGATGGCATTTCTTTAGACTTTGATAGAAAATTTGCTTTTCTGTATGTATTCTGCTGTTGTTTGACTTTGTTTTTTAAATTTTTGTGATTTTCATGCAATTTAGTTTGGCAGTAATTTGATCCCTTCCCCTCTTCACACCTTCCCCTATTGTCCCTCCAAATTTAATGTTCTTTCATATACATACATATATGTATATATGTATATAAAACCTACAGAGTCAGATTTGTGCCTCAAAATGTCCTTCAGTGTGGATTCATCCACTGGGCCAACCAAGAGTCCCATCCCTGTAAGACACTGTCTCCCACTCCCAGCAGCCATCAGTTACCAAAAGTTCCTTAGGTTGGGTTGGGATTTCTTGCCCACTTCCCCATGTCAATGCTGGGATTTTGTCTGATTTGAGTTTGCACAGGACTTGTGTATGCTGTCATCATTGCTGTGAGTTCATATGAGAACTGACCAGCTGTCCAGAAGACTGTCTTTCCTGTGGTCACCCCCTCCCCCTGGCTCTTACAATCTTTCCACCTCTTCTTCCACAATGATCCCTGAGCCTTGGAGGAAGAGATTTGAAAGACTGTCCTATTCAGGCATAAGCACTCTGTGGCCTCTTGTTCTCTGCATTGTCCAATTGTTGGTGTCTGTGTTCCTCACCATCTGCTGCATAAGGAATTCTCTGTGAGAGATGAGAGGTACATTCATCTGAAGTGTAGAGGTTGCATTAGAGATGTGTCACTTTAGGGTTAGTGTCTCACCGACACTTATTCTCTGCATTTGACAGTTCTAGAACTCTGTAATCATCTCCATCTGTTGCAAAAAGAAGCTTCTCTGATGAGAGGTGAGATGTATACTTGTCTGTACATATGAAGATGAAAATTTAGAATACAGTAAGAAATTATGTTGATCTAGGGATGTGATAAAAGTAGGTTTTTCTCTAGGGTCTACGTCCTCTCTAGCCATGAGTATTTGACTATGTTCAGCACTGCACATGATTCCCTCCCCAGAACTCTCTTTTTAAACTTGGGAATAATGAAATACAACACCTAGATTTCAAGTCTCACAACAGATGGAAAATTTGTTAATGCTATTATGTCTCTTAATTATTTTTTTAAAGAGAAAATAAGATTGTAAAAGATATTAAAAGGATATGGGAATGGAGATATTTCCCAAAATAGAAAAAATGAGAAAGCCTAAACAAGTGATGAAGGTCTGTGTAGGTTTGTTATGATATATAAAGGATGAGACAAAGATAATATACACATAATCTTAAAATATCTATAGTCATAGTTTAGTTAATTAGTTTAAGGAACAAAATATATATCTAGTCAAAGTTTACTGAGAATGTTTGAATGTTTGGTTTTTTATCCAAGCCTTATCTACATAACACATGATAATTAAAAGTACCAGACTGGTGGAACTAACCTTATTGGATGTTTAACAGCCATAGTTTGAGGCCTATACTAATGTGGTCAGAGGGACTTAAAGGACAGTTTTTGCCCCTTGCCCCACAAGGTTGACTAAGTTCCAGGGGACTATGGAGCATCTCTCAAAATGTCCTGTAACTGTTGGGAGTCACCTGTTCTCCTGTTCAGGGAGGACATGGAGACCCCACGAGATGGAATTGAACCAGCGTCCAGTCTTCAAAGAGGAGGGTCAACTCAGAGGAAACATCTCATTCTTACTTCCAAGTGAAGCCAGACATAGTTGAGCAGGACCTTTGACTTATCTTCACATAGATGGAACTTGTAAAAGAAAGGAGCCAGGAGCTCCTCCCAAGCCCATGTGACCCCCGAGGAACAGATCCTCAAATGATCTTAAGTATAAAAATAAATTGATCTATTTGGGCAAACTGTATGGTTTTAAACACCCAAAAGGAAAGTATAACCCAAGAATAAAGTTATCAGTATATTTCCTTAAGAGTTCAAGGGATTACATGTCCCAGACATTAGGCTTAAGTCTACATAAAAAGTTATTTAGACAATTATTTCTCATTGATGATTTTGTTCCTAACCAGAAAGTGCTGCTCAGATGTAAGACTTCAAATCTTGGTCTCCGATACTGTAGTGCCCAAATGTAGCTAAGGGAAACAAACTGCTATTGTTCTACAGTGATGGATGAATTTGTTTTCTCCCCCTATCTAGAAGCCTTTGAGAGGGAACTGACACTGATTCTAACCACTCCAACAGCTATCAAAACACCTGAAAGCAAATCCTGAATCCATCACTCTAGAGTCCAGCCTTGGAAGACAAAAGAAAAATGAGGAGGAACCCAATAGAGGGATGCTTTTGGAAGCCCTTGTCAAAAAATTCCAGTGGACTCTCTTATGAACATTTGAAAATTGCCCTGTTCTGACTTTTTTCTAGTTCCCTGTCTAGAACTTGTAATGCTAATTACTCTTGCCTTTACTTCTCCTTCACATCTCCTATTCATGATTCAAGGACTTTCTTTTCCTCCAAATGTTGCTTTTCAGGGCAATGGTCAGGAAAAAAAAAAATCTAACAATTAGTCTTTGTCATAAAGAGGGAAGAAAGGGCTTTCTATCTTCTGGACAATTCATTTAATATTGCTGAAATAAAACAACCAAATAGGGGCTGCAGAGATGGCGCAATGGTTAAGAGCACTGGCTATTTTTGCAGAGAACCCCAACTGGGTCCCAACACCCATCTGGTAGCTAACAACAGTCCATAATTCAAGCTCAGGAGATCCAGTGCCCTCTTCTGGCCTCTGCAGACAGTGCAGGAAAAGCACTGATGCACAAAAGATAAATAAAATAAAATAATGAAATTAATTTAAAAAACAAGTTTTCTACCCCTTCCCTCCTTGTCTCTTTTTCTCTCCTCTCTCTCCTCTCTCTCATCTCTGTCCTCTCTGTCCTCTCTCTCCTCTCTCTCATCTCTCTCCTCTCTCCTCTCTCTCGTCTCTGTCCTCTCTGTCCTCTCTGTCCTCTCTCTTCTCTCCCCTCTCTCCTCTCTCTCCTCTCTCCTCTCTCTCTCCTCTGTCCTCTCTCCTCTGTCCTCTCTCTTTCCCTCTCCTCTCTCTTCTCTCTCCTCTCTCTCCTCTCTCTCCTCTCTGTCCTCTCTCTCTTCTCTCTCCTGCAACTCCTACTACCGCTGGGCTGGGCTGGGCTGGGCTGCGCCGGGCGGGCGGAGCTCGCCACCTCCTTTCTCTCTCTCCTCCCTCTCCCCTCTTGCTCTCTCCTCTCTCCTCTCTCTTTCTCTCTCCCCTCTCTCCTCTCTCCTCTCTCTCCTTTCTTTATTCCCTATTCTTCTCTCCTTTCATTCTTGTTTCTATGAATTTGAAGAGAGTAGTAAGAAAAGCAGAACGTTTAACTCTATTATTAAGAAATAATAATAATAAATTTTTGGTTTGGAATGAGTGACATAACTTAAAAGGCTTGATGTTGATATATATACTGTTGTCTTAAGTTGCCATGAAGCTTATAATTTCCAAACAGCAAACCCCAAATGCTAGAGAAACTTTGATATAGCAGAAATCCTCCAGACTAGGAAGCAGAACAGTCCTCTAAGGCTGGCTAGTTTATCTCACCATAGTTGCACAATTTTAGGCAGTCAATTCAGTTTCCTCCTCTACAAAATGTTTATTAAAGGAAGCTCAAATGAGATCATGCTAAAATCAGTTACAGAGGGCACTCCTCCTGTCTGTCTGAAGTGTTTCTTTTAACAAATGTTTCCTTTCTACCTCGTAATGCTACAATATCTCTAATATCCTCTGCATTTATTGCGTCTTTTTTGCTATTTGAAGCAGAGGAATAATTTGAAAATGGAAGTCTTCCAAACTGACCTTTTGATAACAAGTCCCTGTACTTGATTTTGGGGGATGCATGTGAATATACCATTTCATCCTGGAGTAACAGCAGAGTACTTTGCCTTACAGCAATGATCCTGTTCAGTCTTTATCATGTTAGCTATGTTGTGATTGGGCATATTTCACACTGATGCTATATTAAATTCAAATGCATAATGCAGAGTACATAAATATTTATCTGAGCTATCAAATGAACCACATTCTCAGACTGACAGTAAATATATATGCCTATGTTATACAAGACTAGACCCGTTCAATTTCATCTGTAAGCTGTCCATATCTCCTTCCACTTTATTGATTTGTTGGAGTACACTCATGAATGAACTGAAGCTTTCATTTCTTAGTCCTGGGGCCCTCCATAGCCTGGCTGTAATCAAGGCCTGTTACTTTTCACTCAGTGGGAAGAGAGTGTGGATCATGGCCTGAATTGAGTAGGCTCATGGGCACCAGCATGTTCACTTGATAAATGAAGCAGATTGGGAGAAGAGTAGAGAGAGCAGAAAGGAGTCTCAGACATGGAGGCTCTGTCATAAGACGTCCAAGTTCAGTTTGCAGACTGAAAATGCTTCCATTTCTGTGTTTGCACTTGTTAGCATGTTGTATTTTCTCACCTAGCTGTGTACTAACTTGTTTGGGGACTGTTTTGAGTTTCAGGTGTTTTATTTATTTTATTTTGTTTTTTGAGACAGGGTCTCCCTGTAATCCTGACTGGCCTGGAACTCACTATGTAGACTAAGCTGACCTCAAACTCAAAGAGATCCACCTGCCTCTACCTCCTGAGTGCTGGGATTAAAGGTGTGTCCTACCAAACCCAGCTCTTTTTTTTTTTTTCCTATCCTGTATAATGACATGATCTCATATACTCTCTGGTTCTCATCTATAAAATTATAATAACACTAGGCACATTTTATTGGGAAATTTTTCTCCGTTAGCTATAAAAGAACACTGAGATTTTAAAAGATGAAAGCTTAGTACTTTCCTTATATCCGTTTCACTCATAGGAACAAACCCAATTCCCCGTGAACCTCAGAGCATGCTCCAAGTGTATACATAGTCACGCAACTCAATGGCTTGCAGCTGCTGTTTGACTTCCCCAGGAAATAAAGCAGGATGGTAAAGTGATAATCCTGCCAACACATGGGGGAAACTCAGGTCAAGAATTCTGTAGGGCTGGGTCCCTTTAAGGAGAACATCTGATGTTATGAGTATCCTGTGTGTGTTGACAAGAGAGTGCTTCACACAACCACCTCGCTGGCCTTCCAGTTACCCAGGAAGAGTCCATCAGAAGGAAAAGAGACAGGAGACTTCCTCTGGCCCAAATGAGTTGCTTCATGAGTGTGCGGGTTCAAGAGAAAAGGACAACAATCCATCCAAAGCCGTATTTGTGTTTCATTCCCCATCTGAACACCAGTGTCCTAGAACTTCACCAATACCTAATTCCTGTAACGGGATTATCTCGTTGTATTTCAGATGCAGTCTTGAATTTCAGGGTACTAAGGGAAGAGAGAAGGAAAGAGCTCTTCTTTACTAGTCATTTTGTTCAGACGGTCATCTCTCCCTTACATATTCCCAAAGTCCTGGAAGGTATTTTCACATTCTTACTTTTCATGATCTTGAATGTCTTCCACTTTTACATCCTGCCTTTATGCTAATGATATTAAATATAATAGTTTTAGTCTTAAGTCTCCTTTAACTTCCAACTGTTCTAATTTTCTGCCTCCATTTGTAGTTATTACCATGCCTAAAGGAGACATATCTGTTCTTTCTAGTTTTTCTTATTGTTCATACTTAGAAATAGTAAAATCCTTCAGTCGGTCTTTCCCACACATCAATCCTGTTGATTCTGTGTCAGAACTCTGCCATCTCTCCAACTTCTGGACTGATGAACAGTCCACTCAGGAGACACCATCCCTGTTTTCTATTCTTTCTGTGTGGTCTTCCTGTTTCACATCATGTAAGCTGACCTCTCACAGCCATCAGAAATGTCTCTTAAATACACATAATCCAGTCTGAATAAAGAGCTCCCATTTCATGTAACATGATGAAACTTGTGTCTAGACTTGCCTGCACCCATTTCTTTGATCTTTACCTGAGTGATACCCCAGCCTTCCCCACTGGTTCCCACCTTGAAGAAGGCCTGTCTGTTCTTCAGGGACTCAGTCCAAGCATCACTTTTTCTCTGAATTGGCTCCAAAATGCCTCCTTGTGCTGTTCTGTCACCCTCCTCCAGTTTCTTCTAGTGCCAGTATCACCTGCAGTCTCATAGGAGCGCTAGTGTTTCTCTAGTCCCCGCACCTTAGACTGTGGCGTCTTTGAGGCAGATTGTTTTCCCTTTTATCTTGCTTATCTTTAAATCAACCAGAGTTTGTCATAAAATGGCAAAAGCTGCTCCTCTGTCAAGATTTCATGAAAGAATAAGTTTTACCACACAAAAGAATGATTTTTTTCCAACGTGAGATAGATCTCCAAATAATTAACACTCTAGTCATCTATTAAGCATTTTAGTTACTTCTTAACCAACTCTCTCTTTATGCTTAGCAACTGATAAGAGTGTCTGGTCTCTAAAATATTTTCTTGCCTTCACTGTGAAGATAAGAAATAATTCGTATAAAAACTACATGTAAAGAAGGAAACGCTTACTCTGATGCTTCTGTTTGTGAGTAGAGTTTGAGGAATTTTCATCAGGAAAGATTTGGAGCTTGAGTTTACAGGGGTGTTCCAAGGAGCAGCCCCACAAGCAGTGGGATGTTTTAATCATCTAAGGCAGAGAAAGAAGCCCCAAGGGCTGAAGGCAAGTAGGAGAAGCAGCTCAGGTGCTAGGTATGCAGAGATGAAGATCCCTCACAAAATAAAGTTTAGAAGCCTAAATCAGATGAGGACCGCATAGTAAGAAAATGTTTTAAAATGTGAGAGAGGAAGGGGCACTCTTGGAAGAAGAGCACAAGGCTAGAGTCAGCAGACCTAGACTTCACTGTTTGCTTTTTGTGAGGCCTTGTGCAAATATGAGGTACCCTGTGACCCTGCAGAGTAGATTCAGCTGTGGTTATGTCTGCTTTTCAGATAATTGCAAGCAGAGGGTAAGGCAGGTAATTAAGACATGGCAGCTTTAAGAAGCAAAAACAGTTCATGTAAACAGCTGTTACTATTTGCTATAGTTGTGTGTGTATGTGTGTCTGTGTGTGTGCATGTGTGCGTGCGTGTGTGTGTGTGAGAGAGAGAGAGAGTGCATTTGTGTGTTGAACCTCACATGCCATTCTTAGGAATTACATCTACCTTTTTCAAGACAGGGTCTCTCACTGACTTGGCACTTGCCAAGTAGGCTACACTGGCTGGCTGGAAAGCCCCAGTTTCTACTTCCATAGCGCTGGGATTATGGTCATGCACAATCATGCCTGGCATTTTACTGAATGAACAATTCCCCCAATGGTTCAATACTATTCACAATAATAATAATAGCAATAAAGTTATTGAAAAGTGAAGAAACATTAATAAAACATGACAGGACTCTCCAGTGCAAAGTGTTTTAAACTGTTTAAATTGTATTCTATCCCCTGCCCCATGTCTCTGCCTAGCCTGGGTACTGGCCCATTTCTTGTCTTGGCACCCCAGACACCAGGGCTGGAAACACCACTGCTTCCTGATCGCTTGCATCCAGAGGAACCCAGTTCCTTCTCTCTGTCCTCAGGAGCACTCTGGGCCTAGTCCCACCCTCACCTTCCTCTTCTTCCCTGGGCTGTACAATCTGCCCACCTCTCTCTTGGGTGAGTCCAGTGGTGTCCAAGTGGCCTTGACTCCCCCAGCCTCATTCACCCCTCCCCCCAGACACTGTCTTGGCACCCCAGACACTGGGGCTGACTGCTCTGCTTGGAACCACCACTATTTCCTGATCCTTTGTTTCCAGACGAGCCCAGTTCTTTCTTGAGGTCCCCAGGAGCCCACTGGGCCTGGTCCCACCCTCACCTCCCTCTGCTTATCTGGGTGGAAGAGCTACCAGCTGCCTGAGACCAGCATTTTCCTGGGCCCTGCTCCCAGGCCAGTCCAGCCCCCAAATTCCTGAGGACAATGTCATTCCTGGAGGGATCCAGACCTTAGGAGAAAGCCTGAGAGCATCTGATCCTCATCTGATTTGGGCCTCTGTGGGAACTCCTGAAGACAAAAGCAATCTGGCAACTCCAAAATAAAATCGAAAAAGAGAACCTGAAGCCTAGACAAACCAGCTTTTCATGCCCAACAAGTAAACCACAAAGTCACATAAAGTTTACAAAAAGAAGCAGACCCAAACTTGAAGGCTTGAGTCTCACACAAGAATCAGAAACTAAAAAAGAAATTCATGTCAAAATCACAGAGAAAAAAAATACCAATAGTCCTCTAGAGGAGTACAATGAGAACCCCCTAGAAATAACATGGGAGATGCAACTCATAAGAACAATTATAAACATGATAAAAGAATTGAGTGAATTTAAAGAACACACAAGGAAATCAAAGAACTGAACGAAGATAGGGATAAACTTCAGAATGAATTCAGAAAACAAATATTGAAGACTACTCAGACTGAAATGAAGAAGGAAGTGAAACACTTGGTAAGCCAATTAGAAATAACGGGAGAAAGTCTCATCAATAGGATGAATGAAATGGAAAACAGAATATCAAGCCTGGAAGACAAAGTGGACAAACTAGACCACTCAAGCAAAGACTATGCAAAATTTAAGAAACCGCAAGGATGGAATATGCCGGAATTGTGTGACACCATAAAAAGATAAAACTTACAAATCATAGGCATACAGGAAGGAGAAGAATCTCAAGACAATGGTATGGACCAGATCTTCAACAGAATCGTAGAAGAAAATTTCCCAAAATTAAAGAAAGACATGCCCATACAAATACAAGAAGCATATAGAACACCAAACAGACAGGACCAGAAAAGAAACTCTCCACGGTACATCATAGTAAAAACACTAAACATACAGAACAAAGAGACAATACTGAAAGCTGAAAAAATAACACAAAGAAACAAACAAAAATGTCACATATAAAGGAAAACCCATCAGGATTAAAGATAACTTTTCAGTGCAAACTTTGAAATCCAGAAGAGCCTGGACCAAAGTATTTCCAGTTTTAAATGACCACAGATGCCAACCCAGATTACTATGCCCAGCCAAAATGTCTGTTATAGTCGAAAGGGAAAGAAAAATCTTCCATGACATAAATAGGCTGAAGAAATTCATGTCCCCAAAACCAGCCCTTCAGAGAGTTCTGAAAGCAATACAAAGAGCAACCCACGGGGTTGCAGAAAGAAATTCAATGAAGGTATAACTGTGGAAAAGCACAGCTATATCAGGAATGTGAACAGAAATAAAAATGACAGGATTCAATACACATCTTTCATTAATAACTTTAAATATCAATGGACCTAATTCCCCAGTCAAAAGACACAGGCTAGGTGAATGGATTAAGGAACAAAACCCATATTTTTGTTGTCTGAAAGAAACTCATCTCACTTTCAAGAACAGGCGCTACCTTAAGGTGAAAGGATGGAAAAAAATATACCAAGCAAATGCTACTGAGAAAAAGCAGGTTTTGCAATTCTAATATCTGACAAAATAGGCTTTAAACTAAAACTAATCAGAAGAGATAAAGAGGGCCACTTCATTCTGATCAAAGGAACAATAAACCAAGAAGATACTACAATCACGAACATATATTCACCAAACTCTGGTGCACCCAACTTCATAAAAACAATACTACAGGACTTTAAGACCCAGATTAACACTAACTCATTAATAGTAAGGGACTTCAATAACCCACTGTCTCCATTAGATAGATCAACAGGGCAGAAAGTTAACAGAGAGACATCTGAATTAAACAATACCATATATCAAATGGACTTAACAGACATCTACCGAGTATTCCACCCAAGCACCAAAGGACATATTTTCTACTCAGCATCCCATGGAACCTTCTCCAAAATCGACCATATACTGGGGCATAAAACAAACCTCAACAAATACAAAGATTGAAATAATTTCATGCATTCTATTGACCACAATACAATAAAGCATAAAATTAACACTGGAAGAAGCCCTAGTCACCACATGAACACATGGAGATTAAACAACACACTCCTGAATGATGAATGAGTCAGAGGAGAAATTAAGAAAGAAATAAAAGTATTCCTGGAACTAAATGAAAAGGACAATACAACACAACAAAACCTCTGGGACACGCTGAAAGCTGTCCTTAGAGGGAAGTTTATAGCTCTAAGTGCCTACATTAAAAAATCGGAAAGAACACAAACGACTTAACATTGCAAATCAAGACACTTGAAAAGCAACAACAAATGAAACCCAAACCAAGCAGAAAAGAAGAAACAACAAAAGTCAGAGCAGAAATTAATGAAATACAAGCAAAGAAAACAATACAAAGAATCAACGAATCCAAGAGCTGTTTCTGTGAAAGGATAAACAAGATTTACAGACCACGAGCCCAGATAACCAAAAGAAAGAAAGACTACCTCCAAATCAACAAAATCAGAGATGAAAGGGGAAACATCATAACAGATAGCAAAAACATCCAGAATATTATAAGGGAGTACTTTGAAAACCTATATGCTACTAAATTTGAAAACCTAAAAGAAATGGACGTGTATCTAAAGGCAGTGGAACCACCTAAATTAAACCAAAAAGAGATTAACAGCTTAAACAGACCCATAAAACAAAAAGAAATTGAAACTGTAATACAAAACCTCCCGACTAAAAAAAAGCTCAGGAAGAGATGGATTTATTTCTCAACAAAATACTTGCAAATGGCATCCAGACACATATCAAAAAGATCATCCACCAGGATCAAGTTGGCTTTATTCCAGAGATGCAGGGATGGTTCAATATACGTAAGTCAATAAACATCATAAATCACATAAATAGGCTCAAAGACAAGAACCACACGGTCATCTCATTAGATGCAGAGAAGGCCTTTGACAGAATTCATCATGCATTTATGTTCAAAGTCATACAGGGAATTAGACTGGAAGGAACATACCTCAACATAATTGAAGCCATATATAACAAACCCACAGCCAACATCATTCTAAATGGAGAAAAACTGGAAGCACTCCCATTGAAATCAGGAACCAGACAAGGCTGTCCACTATCCCCACTTCTCTTTACCATAGTGCTTGAAACTCTTGCAAGAGAAGGAGATTAAAGGGGTAATAATTGGAAAAGAAGAGATCAAATTATCCCTTTTGCAGATGATATGATATTATATCTAAGAGATGCCAAAAATCCCACCAGAAAAATCCTGGGAATTATTAACATGTTCAGTAAAGTGTCAGGTTACAAAATTAATCTACAAAAGTCTGTAGCCTTTCTATATACCAATAACAAGCAATCAGAGAAAGAGCACATGGAAACACCCCCTTTCACAATGATGCAAAAAAAATTCTCAGAATAAACCTGATCAAAGACATTAAAGACCTCTACAATGAAAATTCTAAATCTTTAAAGAAAGAGATTGAGGAATACACAAGAAGATGGAAGGACCTCCCCTGCTCATGGATTGGAAGAATTAATATTGTGAAAATGAATATTCTTCCAAAAGTCATTTATAGATTCAATGTAATGCCAATCAAAATCCCCATGATGTTTTTCACAGAATTGGCAAAAACCATCCTAAGTTTCATATGGAAGCACAAAAGGCCTCAGCTAGCCAAAGCAGCCCTGAGCACTAAGAGCAATACTGGGGGTATTAGTCAGGGTTCTCCAAAGAAACATAACCAGTAGAATGAAGATGTATAGAGATTTATCAGCTTAGCTCACAGGATAGAGTGCAAGTAGTCCAACAATGGCTGCACCACACTGGAGAGTCTAAGAATCTGTAGTCGCTCAGTCCACAAGGCTGGATGTCTCAGTAGTCCCAATCTGGCGCTGAAGGTCTGACAAATTCCAAAAGATCGGCTAGTCTTCAGTCTACAGCAGCAAAATGAACTCACCAGTGAGAGAGAAAGCAAGCAGCAAGAAGCCTGGCGTTCTTCTCTGCCTTGGCCTTTTATATGGGCTGCCATCAGAAGGTAACACCCACATTTAGGGTGTGTCTTCTAGCTTCAGATGATCCAATCAAGAAGATCTCTTTTATTTCAGTTAATCCCAGATCCAGTCAAGTTGACACCCAGGATTAGCCATCATAAGATTCAATGCAATGCCAATCAAAATCCACATGACATTTTTCATAGAATTGGAAAAAAAAACATACTAAAATTCATATGGAAGTACAAAAGACCTTGGATAGCCAAAGCAACCCTGAACACTAAGTGCAATGCTGGGGGGATTACTCTACCATATTTGAAACTGTATTACAGAGCTTTAGTCATAAAAACAACATGGTACTGACACAAAAATAGACCCATAGATAAATGGAAAAAAATTGAAGACCCAAATATGAGTACATGCAATTTCAGCCACCTGATATTTGACAAAGGGGCCAAGAACATTAACTGGGGGAAAGACAGCAGGTTCAGCAAATGGTGCTGGCAAAAGTGGATCTCCACCTAGAAAAATGAAACTAAACCCCTACCTTTTATCATGCACAAAAGTCAATTCCAAATGGATCAAAGACCTCAATGTAAAGCCTGAAACTCTGAAACTGTTAGAAGAAAACATTGGCAAAAACCTACAATATATAACTATAGGAAAGGATTTTCTAATGCTCAAGAAACAAGGTCAAGAATCAACAAATAGGATCTCATTAAACTAAAAAGCTTCTGTACTTCAAAGGAGGCAACCAGGGAAGTGAAGAGAAAACCCACAGAATGGGAGAAAATCTTCACCAGTGACACACCTGACAGAGGTTTAACATCCAGAATATATAAAGAACTCAAAAAACAAAGAATCAAGGAAGGAAGTATCCCGATTAAAAGATGGGCTAAGGTGCTGAACAGAGAGTTCTCAAAAGAAGAAGTAAAGATGACTATGAAGCATCTTAAAAGATGTTCAACATCACTAGTAATTAGGAAAATGCAAATTAAAACCACTTTAAGATTTCATCTTACCCCAGCCAGACTGGCTAAGATCAAGAGATCAAATGATACCAAATGTTGGAGTGGATATGGGGAAAGGGGAACACTTATCCACTGCTGGTAGGGCTGCAAACTTGTTCAACCCCTATGGAAAGCAGTGTGAAAACTCTTAAAAAACCACAAATGAACCTACCATTTGACCCAGTTATACCACTCCTTGGCATATACCCAAACAACTCATCCTATTGCAGAGACACTTGTACATCCACGTTTGTTGCTGCTCTTTTCACAATAGCTAAGAGATGGAAGCAACCTAAGTGTCCCTCAGTTGATGAGTGGATAATGAAAATGTGGTTCATTTATACGATGGAGTTTTACTCAGCACTAAAGAAAGATGAAATCATGAAATCTGCAGGTAAATGGATGAAACTAGAACCTTTTACACAAAGTGAAGTAACACAGACTCAGAAAAAAAAAAAACAAAAACGATGTATGTTCTTCCTCATATGTGGATCCTAGCACCAAATACTGATAATTGATTATGTATCCAGATATAACTACAAGAACCAAGATAATGGAAAGGAACCAGGGAGGTAAAGGAAAAGAAAGAACCTGAAAGAGAACAGTAGGAAACAGGCCTTAATAAGAGTAGATATTGGGTTAGGTTAAGGGAGGGGGAGGGAAGGGTGTATATACAAGGAACCTAGGGGATAAAGGGAAAGAAGGAGCTCAAGAGAGGTAGGACCACAGGAGAAGGGTATTATGAAGGGAGAAATGGGAAAAATGGGGGCAACTTAATTGGGGAAATCATGATGGAGGGGTTAGACAATGAGAGAGATAAATAATGCCTAGCTAGTTTTAAAAAACAGAGGGAACCATATTAGTCCAACAACCTACTGACAAATTATACATAGCAGATCAAGAAATATATGTCTAGGTAAGGTTTATCTGAGAACAATTGGTCTTTGCCCAAGATTTATCT
>NW_008351635.1:1221568-1221756 GCF_000622305.1 Nannospalax galili | reverse complement strand
ATTTGGTCAGAGGGACATAAAGGACAGGTTTTGCTCCTTGCCCTCTTAGGTATACTAGTTATAGGTGATTATAAGCATCTCTCAAAATGTCCTGTAATTGTGGTGGGTCACCTGACCTCTTGAACAAGGAGACCAGGGAGAACCCACAAGATGGACTTGAACCAGTGTCCAGTCTACAAAGAGGAGGG
>NW_008351635.1:1183976-1221236 GCF_000622305.1 Nannospalax galili | reverse complement strand
ATACCTTCTTTTGAGTTGTTGGCCAGGGTGGCCCATGGGACTCCCAGATAGTAACCCAGCAGAGAACTCAGAAAATGAACAGCAGACTCCAATCTTATCTAAAGGAATATTGACAACTGATTGCTGCTTGATGAAGAACAGCTGACCCTCCTAAAACAAAGACCTCTGGTTAGGCTGACTAGATTCACCGGATGGACAAGCAGTGGGGAACAGCTGGGGGTGCGAACAACACAGAGGACAGTAGCAGGGATATCAGGGTATAAGGGCTCTAGTTGGGGGAGGAAGGCTATGGGAGGGTGCTACCTGGGAAATGGGTATATAGATGAATAAGATTGGAATGTTCTATGTGATATATACACAAAAAAATCAACAAATTTTTTAAAAATGAGTTATATTTGAGGAGGAAGCATAAAAATTTATGTCATGTTAATTAGTAGAGGTGATAAACATTACCATTGAAATCTACTGATTACTTTATATCCATACACAGGTGTCAAGGATCCAAGTGCAACCAACCGTGACTTGTAATAATCAGGTACATACAGATTAGAGATGCATGTGCCAAGATCTAAGAGTCAGTAACAAAAATAATGAGTCTTTCTGTAAGAAACAGTATATTTTAAGATGAAATGAAGATCTTTTTAAAGGTTAAAAATTCGTTCAATTTTATGTCTTACAGGGTTTATACTGAGTTTAATATTGTATAACTGTATTAATTGAACCGTGAACCTAAAAATTTTATAGCCACTTTTGAAAGATGTATCTTTGCTCTGGAAATTGTTATTGAGTATGGTAAAGCTGTAATGAAATGCTTCTTCTAAAAACATAAGATCCAACATCTACTTATTATCATTAAAAAAATTGCATTCTAGACTTGTAGAAGATAAACCATGTTTGCATGGAAAAGGTCCAGGAAAGGATCATTGTATAGCATCTTTTAAGGATTTGTAGTGCACATTAGAATATTAATTTATTTACAGTTAAATTTAGTTTGAGACATTGCTTATAAAAGAGCAGAAGGTCAAAGCAGAATTTATCCTGCACGTTTCCAGGACTAGTCATTCAGTTTGTGTTACTTGCCTTTCTAATTTGCTATTTTTTTTTCTCTTTTATGTCTTACCTAATTTTGAGACACTCATTTATTTGGAGGCAAGTTCAGGTCCTGTTAACCTCACTTGCCAGGCATATTAACTATGCGTTCTGGAATAAAACATATGTCTCCATTCAGAAACAGGTCTGGCTGTGCAGATATGATGTGCTGCAGATCTTGCTGGTGACCTGTGAGCTGGAGACCAGAACCCCTAATATTCTGGTGCAATGCAAACCGCTGTTCATGCCTATCTTAATTCAACTGCTCTTTACTCTTCACGGTCCATGACCCTTCGTCTTTGATTCAATCTATATGACTTTGATTTGAAGTTAAAATGAGGACAATGGGAAATTGCTTCAGGATTTCTAGCAACATTGGTAGCTGATGCTACTCACTGCTAACATCAAACTGCCTTTCCAAATGTCAGACTGCAGTGCATATTCATGTACACCTAAGAAATCCTCTGTTCCACACAACACTATGAAGTGGGATTTTGTTTGTTTGCTGTTGTTGATATTGATCGGTTTATTCATAGATGTGGCAGTTAAGGTAAAGACTGTGAGTGGCTCTCAGTGTTCAGTCTCAGTCCTACTCAGTAGGACCTGAATTCCTTAAACTCTGAGTATATTACTACATAGAATTTCAATTTGTTTGGAAATACCAAGAAATAAGCAAACAGAAACTACCAGTGGCTACAAGAAAATAAAGACTCGTTTTCTGACCATGATCACACGATGATGTGGCACCCAACTAGAGCCAGGATGAGCTTTCTGCTATGCTAAACGAGGAATGTGCTCCACAGATTGTTCCATGGCTTCAGATGACTATAGAATTGCCAAGTTCGGAGGAGGTAGAAGGAAATTCACTTGTGTCTCGTTAGACAGCATTGACTCCCTCCAATTCCTACTTTCAAGAGACGTAATGTGATATAGTATCTACTCCAGATGGTCTGGACCCAATAAAGAGCTCACTTACCTACATGCAGGCAATGCACACACACACATAAAAAATAAAAAAAAGAATAAAATATTTAAAAAAGAATACACATGAGCAACTGGCGGCCTCTGCTGGGTCCTCTGGAAAACAGTGAACCCCAAGAAGTGCCGAGACCCCAACAGCAACGGGCTGCAGCCAAAGCACAAGTAAAGCATGACCGCTTTTCTTATACTTTGATATACTTTCATAATGAACTTTCAGAGAAAACTTCTAAAGTTATAACAGATATTAAATATTAATACCAACCATCCTAGTTTTCTTGCAGTTGCCGGGACAAAACACTGACCAAAACTAACATGAGGAGGAAAGGGTTTATTTGACTTCCAGCACAGTCGGTCATCAAGGGAAGCCAAGGCAGGAACTCAGGGCAGGAACCTGGAGGCTGGTGCTAAAGCACAGGCCACGAGGGACAGCTGCTTCCTGGCTTGCTCCTCTGACCTGTGTTCAGTCTGCCTTCTTATACAAGACAACTTGCCCAGAGGTGGTACCACCCAGGGGGCTGGGCCCTCCCACATCACTCAAAAATCAAGAAAATATCCCACAGGCATGTCCACAGACCAATCTAATGGAGACAATTTCTCAATGGAGATTTCTTCTACCCAGGTGTGTCAAGTTGAAAACTAAAGCTACCCAGCACAGTAAATAAATGTAGCAAATCTTATGGAAAAATCTAATGAAAAATAGTTTATTTCACTGTGACATGATTATTTGACGTGCCTGAGAAAAACTGAAAATACTTCGATGACATTGGTCGAAACCAATGAAAATTCAAGAAGCACTTACTCTGTAAAGGCACTTAAGCCTCGGGAATCAGAGAAGAGAGTCAAATGTGGTTTTCATCCCAAAGATTTATAGTTTATAAAATGAAAACAAGTAGCCAGATGAAATGAAAAAAATATGTAAAATTACTGCCCAGCGATTGTTGTAATGTGGATTCAAAGGAGGGGAGGATCAAAATTTCTTAAAGATCTTAAAATGCTTCACAGAGGCGATAACATTTGAGAAAAGCCTAGAAGCACAGGTATGGTTTCTGGGATCGCATTTACATTCTAATATCGTTTGTCTACCTTCAAGGCAACAGTAAGATAAAATTGGGAGTCATGGGCAGGGTAGAGGATCCAGTCCAGCTGGTGTGTGTGTAATTATCTGCTAGTGGTGTGCACGGATCGTGTACATGAATTCAATGCATGCTGACTTTGTTCTTATTACGGCCCAGGCATTATGTAGTGCCAGGGTGAGTGTGGAGCTGAGTTACTGTGTAGTAGAGATACTACATAGTCAAGGGGTGGGGCGCAGAAAAATGAAGCAGAAATAAGTAAATAAAATAATACTAGGCTTTAACACAATAACAAGTATAGCAGCATAATAGGGCTGAATAAGTCAGGAAAGGACAGACATAGGTCCTGGGCGTAGTGTGCAGGCAAGGCCTTTGAAGATCATAGTAGCATTTTGGAGTCTTATTTCATGAGCAGTGGGAAGCTCAAAGATTTCAAGACACAGAGTAAGGAGATGTGATTTACATCTTTGACCACGACTTCGGTTGATGTTTGGAGAATAAATTTAGCAGGTCTTAGTGGCAACCCTGGTTGATTGGAGTCAGTAGAGGACAAGAAACTTTTTTACATTGTTAATCCCGATGAAATTCAAATCAAAGGGTGGAAAACCATGGAACTGGCCCTCTCCAGCCTGCTGCCTGCTTTTGTAAGTGAAATTTTATCAGAATGAAGCCATGCTCAATGACGTGTATAAGCTGATGATGGTGCTTTGTGGCTTCAGGGGCAGGACCCATAACAGACGGTACAGCCTGAAAGCCTGTGCTATGTTCAAGTCACCTCTTTCCAGAAAAGAGATATGTCCTGGGGCAATATTGAAACATTGATGAGGGTTAACACTTCTGACAAGGGAGCTGAGTCTGACTGTGGCACGCTGGAGGGGAAGTTTAGACAAGGGAAACTGGATGTCCCAAGCTCTTCCGACAGGCAGGAGGATGCTGCCAGTGTCAGACAGGAGAAATCAGGAAGTGAAGCTGATTCTTCAGCAGAACAGAGGGCCAGGGAGAGAGGAATAGGGACCAGAGGAGGTGATTTCTGTCCATCCATTGGAACAGTCAACCCTTGGACTTTAGCAGGAGTTTTCTTTCATAATTATTTTTTATTATATTTATATGAGTGTTTCCCTTGCATGTATGTCAGTGCACCCGTGTTAGTCCATGGAGACCAGAAGAGGGTGTCAGATCCCCTGGAAGTGGAGTTAAAGCAATTGTTAACTGCCATGTGGGTTCTGGGAACCCAAACAGGTCCTCTGCAGGAACAGCCAGTGCTATCTGCTGAGCCATCACTCCAGCCCCGTTTAGCAGTAGTTTTGACATGATCTGTCACAGACATTATTGTGCATTGAAATTCACATATGGCAAAATGTAAAAACCTTAAGTGTACAATTTAAGACATTTTAATGAGAATAGTTAACAAGCACAGAAATCTACAGGGGACAGGACAGATGAAGGCAGCAAAGATGGACGGATGCTTCAGTGATCAGCAGGAAAGCACCATATGCTGGGGTAAGAGGCTTCCTAACAGGAAGGAAAGGTGTGCCAAGCAGAGTTTTCAGGGTGGACATGTGTTGGGTAGAGACATTGGACAGAGGTGGGAGAGCAGAAGCGTGCAGGAGGGGTCACGCAGGCAGAGGCATTGAGAATGTAAGTGCATGTGGTAGAGACGGTGGTAGTTTTAATTATCAACTTGATACAATTACCTGGGAAGTGCGTCTCAGTGAGGAATTGTCTATCCTGAGTTGGCCTGGTGGGCATGTCTGTTGGGACTGTCCTAATTAGGTCAGTTGATGAGGGAAGACCCAGCCCACCGTGGGCAGCACCATTCCCCAGGCGGGGCTCCCTGAACTGTTTAAGATGGGAGCCACAGTGAACACAAGCACGTGAGCATGCACGCATTCACTTCTCTCCGTGGACTGTGGATGTGATGTGACGAGCTGTTCGACCTTCCTGCCTTGGCTTCCCCGCAACAACGACGGACTGTAACCTGGAATTCAAAGCTGAGATAATCTGTTCTGTCCTAAGCTGCTCTTTGTCTGGGTACTTTATCGCAGCAACAGGACTGAAACTAGGACAGATGTGCAGAACGGAGGTGTATGCGGTGGAAGTGCATAGGACAGAAACATGAAGAATGGAGGCGGTAGCACAGGACATGGAGCACACGAGGCTGTGTCACCCTCACATCCAGAAGGAAAGAACACTGGCAACACTGGGTTTCGATCTCCAGGCCACAGACTGCTAGACAATCAATTTCTGTTTATCCGGCTTGTGGCACGTTGCCATAGCAACCCAGGCAAACCTCTAGAATTCTCATAGATCCAGGTTTCCCTGAGTTTCATTTCCTTCGAGCATGAAATTCTTTCCTTGGCATTTATTGTAGTGCTGGTCTGCTGAGAATATCATCCATTCTCTTCTGTTTATCTGAGAATATCTTCATTGCTACTAGCAAGATATTCTTTCAGATGACTCAGTGGGTGATGTATTAGAGCAACTAGATTATGGCATTTTTCTTTAATTGATACCGAGTTTTGCTATGGAAAATAAATGGAATTGCAGGCTGATGCTTCTGATCCCATCAAGCTTAGGATTTGTCTTTATTATTGGGCAAGAAAATTATTTCAGTTTTTTGCTTTTGTTTACTTTTTGCTTGCTCTTTACAAGTGGAATGCAGAGGTGCCTCAGGCAGTGAGGTCTCCCCTTTCTCATGAGGTTTGTTCAAACCCAGTATCTCCAGCACATAAGACTTCTAGCACCTCAGTACATGCTCAGTCCCACAGGACTTGTTATCTTCCTGCCCTGCAGACCCCTCTGCTTAACCCTAAGGGTGGTGCCCTTCTCCTGGCTTCAAACATCCACATTTGTTCTGGTTTCTGTCATGTAAATTACAAGTGTTCCAGTGGCCTTCATCTCCCTCGGTGATAAACTGTAGGTGCACCTCTGGCCCAGTGCCAGGAGAAGTCCCCAGCAGGGAGATGGTCTAAACAGGGGTGTGCCACCCACATCTTCACCTGCTTTGTGTGTCTGTCACACCATTGCATGCTTTTCAGTTTTTGAGGTTAGTAGCGGCCTATCCAACTAGTTTTAGGGTTGTTACAGCAGGATGATGATTTTGGTCCAATTAACTCTACAGCTCTATATGCCTTCATGCCTGGAAACAGAAGTTCCAATAATCATTTATATTGTTTTCCTAAATGTTGACATTTTATATTGATTCTCAGAAAGTCTGGGATAACAAAGTATGCTATTACAGCCTCTAAAATAGCAGCTAATTAGAAAATCCAAGCAATGTCCTATTTGATTAACTGTGACATTAACCATGGAGAGCTCTTGTCATCATTGTGGGGCACCTGACAATCGATGTTTTTAAAAATAGGTGCCTCAAACATTGAGTTCTTGTTCAGATATGGGTTCTGCTTGATAATTAAGTAGAAGTCAGGAAGGTTTTTTAAACACATTCACCCTGAATTTTGACCACATACCTTTTCTGACATTGTTTCCCTCAAGACACCTAAAAATCATTATGTTTAAAAAACCAAATCCAACCCTCCTCCCCCCTCACTTTTAAAATCTCTTTCATGATGTTACCAATTTTTACATTTCCCTGTGCTGGATTGCTTCAATTGTCAACACCTGGGTGGAGGGAGCCTCAGTAGGGGAATTGTCTCCTTTGGACTGGCCTGTGATCATGTCTGTGAGGCATTTTCTTGATTGCTGAGTGGGCAGGTGGTACTGTATTGTGATAAGAAAGCAGGCTGAGCATAGGCTAGAGGGACAAGCCAGTAGGGAGCGTTCCTCCATGGTCTGTGCTCCAGGTTCCTGCCCTGAGTTCCTGCCTTGGCCTCCCTTGATGGTGGACTGTGCTATAAACCTTTCCTCCCCAAGCTGGCTGTGGTGAGTGCTTTTATCACAGCAACAGAAAGTAATTAGTACATCCCTGTCTCTAATCACCTCCCACATTTTAAATTTTCAATTCTTCTCTAGATCTAGCACTACTTGTCAAATTTGAAGTCCAGTCTGCTAGTTTGGAGTGATGTCCTTCCTGCCCACAAGTGTCCCATCACTTCGAGCCTCACAGTTTTCCTTGTGGACTCAGAACGCAGTGTGCTACCTCGTGTATGTTCCCCAGGGAAGTCCAGTCTTCCCTATCAGCCAAAGGCAAATTGTGTCACACTTGTTCCTTTTAGCTCCTGTCCGCAACCAGACTCACTCCTTTATCTCAAGTTGTCTCTGACCCCTTTGGAGAATTCCCATGATACAGCTAGTCTCTAATAGTTTAAGAAAGTCATTTTAGAAAACCAGTCAGACCTGAGGTTTTAAATTAACCTTCTGACGATTTATTTTGTAGGTGAGTATTTAAGATAGAGAAATCCAAGTGGAAGAGATGAGCAATTTCTGAAATGAGTTTTACAAATAATAATAACAGCAGAAATGACTTACGCTCCCTGGTCCTTTTGGCAGCATCCCTGTGGGCCTCGAGATTACTGTTGTTAGCTTAGCGTTCAGTACTAATTTTCAGAAGTGTTTCATTTATAGCAAGGCAAAGAAAGTCTTACTTTCAAATAAGGACTTCGTATTTCCATTTCAGGTGAACAGAAATTGAATGGAAGTACAGTTTGTGAAAAAAAAAAAAGTAAGCTGAAAATAAGCAAGCTCTTGACGTTCAGTAGAAATGGCAACTTAGATGGGAGGCGAAATTCTTGTTCATAATCAGCATCGTATTTATCTGCAAGATTATTGGAGAAGTAATGAAACTTTTTCTCCTGGGGTTATGAATAGCTGTAACTAAAAGAGTCCTCAATTACTTCTTCCACAGAAGGCACTTGAGCCTTTAGTGCGTGCTCCAAAAAATACCTTGTAATCACCTTGACCATATTTTGTTAACCTAATGTCATGTCACATGGTTTGACAATATTATATAATACTGCGAGGATGATTCTTTTTTATTTTATTATTTTTATTTTATGTGTATGAGGGTATTGCCTGCATGCTTGCCAAGTGTGCCCGTCGTGCAATGCCAATGGAGGTCAGAAGAGGGCATCGAATCCCCTAGAACTGGAGTTACAGACAGTTGTTAGCTGCCATGTGGGTGCTAGAAATTGAACATGGGTCTTCTGCAAGAGCAGCCAGTGCTCCAAACGACTGAGCAATTTCTCCAGCCCCAAGGATGATTCTTTTAGAGAATCTACAATACTATGATCACCATGCTTTGTATGACACAGAATTAGATGGAAATTCATTATTAAATGAATGTTTAATATCATGCATTATGCACGTTATGTAATTCTTCATTAATTCTTTGTGCATGCATGGACTTACACGTGTGTGCGGGTGCATGTGTCTGTGATGCATTTGGAGGATAAAGGACGGCCTCGGTTGGCAGTCCTCAAGTGATGCACATGTTTAGGTTTTTGTTTGTCTGTTGTGTTTTTGAGACAGGGTCTTTCACTGGCCTGGAACTCTCTCCAAGTGGGTTAGGCTGACTGGCCAGTGAGCCCAATGGATCCTCCTTCCTCTGAGATCACAAGTACATACCATCATACTCAGCTTTCTCTACCTGGGTTTTGGGTATTGGGTCCTTGCAACTTGCAAGATAAGCACTATACACACACACACACACACACACACACACACACACGGTATCAGAAGGTGCTATGTAAAGCTGCCAAGGAAGAAAAGCAATCAATAGTCCTGCCCAGATATAAATCTGACAAACCTCAACAATGACTGGTCAAGGAAAATACCTCTCTAATAGTGCAATAACGGCACTTTTATCTTGGGGCAACCAACAGCTGTCTAATTGGATGTAAGGCCCACTTAATAGGAGGCAATTCATGACTGGTACAGTAAACCTATCCAAACATCCATGGCTGGAGAGGTCATGGTCATATCCTTATACCCAAAGGTAAGTGTAGCTCTCACCCCTCATCAAAGAAGTGTCTTTCTGTAACAGATGGAAACTATTAAAGATATCCACAGCTGTTCAAAATGCACAGAATAAGTGACTTTGGGGTGCCTAGACCCAACTAATACATCTAAGATGAACTCACTACCCCTTAGCCTCAGGGAACAGCTCAGAAGAGGGGTAGGGAATACCGTAAGAGTCAGAGGACCAGAATGATGCTAGATCGTGTCTTCTAGACGTGACACGGGAGCTGCACCCACGAAACCTCAACAGTGTAGTAGCTTAAAGAAGACCTGCATAATGAGAACACCAGCTGACACGCCAATGTGAATTAGGGAAATGTCACAAGATCCCACCCCTAGATGAGGTATGGGCAGTTAATGGCCGGTGAGAGAAGGAGAATCAGTTTTCTCCAGGGATGATCTACTTGATTAGATTATCTAATCCCAACTGGTCAACCTGAACACATGTGCATATAAGCAACATTAAATGGACTTAATAGGTTTTATATATATATATATACATATATATGTATAGCTATACATACACATATAATGCTAATAATGAAGAGATCATCAATTTGAGAGGGAGTGGGAAGGCAGGGGAGGGGTTGGAGGAGGGTGAGGTAGAAATGATGTAAATGTAGTGTCCATGTCTCATGTAGGTAATTGTCAAAAAAAAAAGAATTAAATTTCTTTTAAGTTCAGACACAGCTAATAAGGGAAAAGATAAAATGTTAATCTAAATCAGTGTTTTCCAAAGTCCATAGTTTAAAAAACTCTGATTCCTTACCTTTCAAGGAAATGGGCCGATCAAGAAGCCCCACAGAATTCAGACACGGAGCATGTAAACAGAGATAAGCAGCCAAGATGGCAATAGACATAAGAATGCTCATGAAAGTAAAGTGTATACAATTTGGCATATTTTATGCTACTTGATGAAAGAGAGGAGAACTTAGAGTACCCTCCAAGTCAAGAGTTCTCACCTCGGTCGGAACCCAACCATTCCTCCCTTTTGTCCTGAAATGGAGAGTTTAGACATTAATAAAAAGTGTAAAATTCTTTAAATGTGGAGGAAAGAAATTGAAGAAAAGCATACCAATATGCACCCACTATATCAGTCCTTAGAATAATTATCCCAAAGTGAGGCGATAAAGTTGCTATGTGCATGAATGACGTGAACCCTGCTGTTTCACCCAAATAACCACAGCAGCTCCAGCTGCCAACTTGTGGGGAGAGAGTGTGTAACTCACACTGAGCTGCGTTGCCAACAACGATATAATTTTCTGTAATGGTGAAAAAATCTTGGCAATGTTTGAGAAAAGGGGACAATTTGCATACTGCAAATTTCTGGGGATTCAATATATATTAAAACTTTGCCAAAATTCCTTCATGTTAATGCAAAACTGAGTTATATTCTAAGCTAAAGAAATTTCAACAAAGGGGTTTTTTAGCTATCCAGATGCCTGGTCGACCACTGAAATCCATTCAAGAGATATAACAATCTTTTTGTGGGCTAGGAAGGCCAACCTTTAGTATGTAAAGCAAATCCACCCCCTACGCTGAGCTGAGTGATATTAGCCCCGCCCCTCCCAGGTCAGGACCTGCAGCTACAACTCAAAAGTCCTTTTAAATGTCAAAATGACTCTCTAGGAGAGCACCTTTCCTGTGGGAAGGGCTTTTTAAGATGTGGAGTCCAGGGTTAGAAATACAGCAGATGTTCTTAGTGACAGAGGGGACAGATGAGGATGGCCAGCTTCCAGAGGGAGACAAGGGTTCAGGTGCAGGTATACCATCATCAAAAAGGGTACATGGTTATACCGGGCTTCCCATGACCAAGGAGAAATGCCCAGTAACTTAGAACTGTGGGAATAAGTTAGGTGTCCAAGGGAATGTAGATATTTGAAAAAACATGAAGATGGGTCATCACAAATTGTATTCAGAGAAAGTAAAACAGAAAGATGACCAATGAATGAGACAAAGAATGAGAGAGGAGTGTACGGATGAGAGAAGCAGATTTAGAAAACAAAAAGGAAATGAGATTTAGAAGTAGTTTGGCATTTTGAAATACTTGGGAGAGTGGGTTAGAGTTGGCTAGGAAACTGAGACAACCGGAGGCTTCTGGGATGGAATCACAGATGTCCACCTTTCCAGGCAGCAGGCAGGGGTTCCTGAGAGAGGAGCATGCATGGGTTCATCAAGGGCTCCAGGCCCTAGGAACATTTAGACTTACCATTTCGGCCATGGGCAGAGGGGCTGCACAGCTTCAGTTGTCGACCTGACACATCTGGGAGAGGGTCTCAGCTGGGGAATGTCTTCTATCAGACTGCCCTGTGTCCATGTCTGTGGGGCATTTTCTTGATTGGTGAGTGATGTGGGAGGGCCCAGCCACTGTGGGAGGTGCCACCCCTGGGCAGCTGGTCCAGAATTGTATAAGAAGCAGCTGAGCACAGGCAAAGGGGAGAAAGTCAGTAATCGACTGCTCTGATTTGTTTCTCCATTGCTGTGACAAAACACTCTGACCAGTACCAACTTGGGAAGGAAAGGGTTTATTTTATATAACATCTCCTGGGTCACAGTTCGTCAGGGAGCCTAAGGTAGGAACTCGGAGCAGGAACCTGGAAGCAGGAGCTAGAGCACAGGCCATAGAGGAATGCTGCTTACTGGCTTGCTCCCTGGCCCCTGTTCAGCCTGCTTTCTTAATGCAACACAGGCCCACCTGCCCAGGGGTGGCCAATCAAGACCCACAGAGATGACCACAGGCCAGTTCAATGGAGGCAGTTCTCCAATTGAGGCTCCCTCAACCCTGGTGTGTCAGGTTGAAAATAAAGCTATCTGGCACAGTGACTGTCCTCGATGGTCTGTGCCCCACATTCCTGCCCTTCTTAAATTCCTGCCTTGGCTTCCTTTCATGATAAGCTACAGGTGAAATAAACCCTTTTCTCCCCAAGTTGCTTTTGGTCAGTGTTGTAGCACCGCAACACGGTAGCAAACGGCAGAATTTGGCACCAGGAGTACTGTGTGATGGACCTGACCATGTCTCAGGATGATGGTGGAAACATTTGGAACTTTATTCTAGAAAAGCCATTGAGTACATGAAGTTTAGTGAGCTGTTCTGTGGGAATCTGGGAGGAAATGCAGAGAGCCATGGAGATGCCAGTGGCCTGGCTCATGAAGCTTCAAAGGGAAGTCTGAAAGTCCCTCAAAGCCTCTATTTGGGCCATTTGTGTGCTATATTTTGAATTAAGAATTTTTGGAAGTAAAACATTTTGTGCCTTATTGGGACAATTGATGCTGCTCAGCTGGGGCCGAACAATCAGCTGTGATTAACAAGAGAGAAGCACCATTGAGGTGAAATCTTCTGAGAAGCATTTCCTCAGGGTCAGCATGCAGAGCTGTTGTTCAGAGGGGGCCAAGGCTGCATCTCAAGCTGGAAGCCAGAGTTGGTACTCGGTAAAAGTCTCAAAGAATCTGAGGCTTGGCACCTGAGGCCAGGAAGGCCATCGGTGAAGGAGCAGTCTCTATTGCAGTAGAGACCCCAGCACCCTGGAGATGCCATGACTGTAGGATGACCACCAAGGGCACAGGAAGTATGGAGTGGAGCCAGCCTGAGCCTAAGTCAAGCTGTGTGTGCTGTGGATGGGAGAGCCAGGGAAGTAGAACTGCTCAAGTGTTTTGGAGCCCAGATGATCATGAGTGGATCCCAGATGTCAGGCATGGAGCTATGCTGCTGAATTTGGGTTTTGCTTCAGTGTGCCCTGATTCTTCCCTCTTAAAATGAGACAGTATAACTTGTTTTGGATTTTACATGAGCCCATAGTTAAGAGGCTTTTTAAAGGGACTGTGAACTTTTAAAGTATTTAAAGTTTTTAAAGATTGTGGACTTTTAAAATTGTACAATGTTTTGCCAACATGGGGTCAGCTTTGGTGGGGTAATGATGGTTTCCATTAGCTCTGTTCTTTTCTTTCTTCTTTTTTTTGGAAAATCCTAACAAATTTATTGGGCTTGCTAACAGAACTAAGAGTGGGAGTTTATTCACAGAAAAGTGGGCACACCCCTCCCCCCATTTACAGCTGTTCTGGGAAGTCCACACTCAAATATAGACAATGTGACAGCCACATAAAATGGTGAGAGAGGTGCCTCATGGAGTTCTCAGCTTGTATATCCTTAGCTCCTCCCCCACATGCTGCTAAGGTCAACTGATTGGGTGTGAGGGGCAACGGACTCCCTCCTCGACTCTTTGACAAGTGAGGAAAGGAGGTGTGACTACAATATTTTATATTATTACATTAATATTAACATTATGAGCTCTTGGGGACAAGGGCTGGAAAGGTTAAAGTTTAATAGTGATATGTTTGTGTGTCAAGTTGAAAGAGGGTCATTTGTGCTGGATAACTTCATTTATCAACTTGACATGCCTAGGAAGAGGGAACCTCAGTTGGGGAATTTTCTCTCTCAGATTGGTCTATGGGCAAGTCTGTTGGGCATTTCCTTGATCGTTGAGTCATGTGGGAGGGCCCAGCCCACTGTGGGTGGTGCCACCCCGAGGCAGGTGGTCCGGTCCTTCACGCCCTTGTGAATACTGTTGTACCGTAAGGAGCCTAGCTTCTTGTCCTCCAGGGGTAAGAATGGGAGCCCGTTGAAGAACAGCCAGGTCACAGGATGAAATGCTCACTGAAGACATTCAAACCTGAAAAGGAACATAGGGTCTTCATTGCAGATTTCAGAGATCACTGAAAAGGGGTCTCAGGACTTTCCCTCCCCATTCCAGACTAGATCACTGGAGAGAGAACACAATGCTAGATTCTGAGTAAATGACATCAAACTTTTAAATTCTTGGAGAAATCACAGCAGATCAGTCAATGATGCGGAGTAAGAGCTTGCTGATGGGTTGGGGAAGGACATGTGTCCCTGTCAGGAGACTATTTTATTTTCCAAGGCGGGTAATAGGAAGGGTATTTACTTTATGATTACTTGAAGTCGGTATATTTTCTATGCATTACAATTCATGTACATAAGAAGATAAATGTAAAGGACCAACAATAACATGGTCAACAACGATGCAGTTATTTAATTGCATATGATGTTATCGCCACAATGACTTTTTTTGGTAACTTTCATAGAAACTTAGCATCACAGTGCCTGGAACCACGGTGATGTAGATCAGGGAGCAGTGATTCTCAGGAAGGCTCTGGAAGGCAGTTTGTGGACAGGTTTGTGATCTGATAGCTAACAGCTGTGTGCTGGGGCAATTCATGTGCTTCTGGGGTCTCTATTTACTTCATTTGTAAAATGGGAATAATAATATGGGATAATCTGTGTACAGTGGTGCTATCAGTCTTATCCCAATTTATCGCTTTTTTTGCAAATTTGCATTTTCATTTATTTTATGCTGAGTTTATTCCTGTGTCGTAAGGTTTTGTGTCTTCAGCTTCTTCTTGTGATATAGTTTTCTTCTGCTCAGTTTTCTCCTTTGGTTTAGGGACAGTTTTTTCCTTTCTAGGGAAGATCATCTCAGTGTAGCAAGGGGGCTCATAACCCAACCCTGAGCTCAGTGAGTATGGCGGTGCATCTTGGGTGCTTTCTTTATGGTTATGTTCAATGACTAGAGAATCTACAGGTAACCCCTTCAGTTCAGCATTACTTTGAATTTTTAAACACATGCAGCAAAAAGTCAGCATTCTTTTGGGCTCACCAATGCTGTGCCCAGGCCTCTGTTTGGCCTGGGTCTACCTACAGGCTCCACATATTATACAGCCAAAATGGCTCACACTACTTCTTTAAAGTACCATCTTTTACCTGGTGACATTTTGGATATGAATGCCCTTGATGACTTGGACAGATTCACAGGCATTCTTAAAAAGAACACAAGATTTGAACCACTTGATTTGTAAGATTTGTAAGACTTTATAGGATTTTTTAGGGTTTTCTTGGTCAAGAGAGTAGCTAACCATTTTCACAGGTCACATGCAGGAAGAGGACAACTGTACATTGTAATTCCTTTCTTTCTTTCTTTCTTTCTTTCTTTCTTTCTTTCTTTCTTTCTTTCTTTCTTTCTTTCTCTCTCTCTCTTTCTCTCTTTCTCTTTCTCTCTTTCTTTCTTTCTCTCTCTTTCTTTCTTTCTTTCTCTCTTTTTCTTTCTTTCTCTCTCTCTTTCTCTCTCTCTCTCTTTCTTTCTTTCTTTCCTTCTTCTTTTTTTCTTTTGTTGAGATGGGGTCTCCTTCTAGCTCCAGCTGTCCTATCTGCCTGCTTCTGCCTCCTGAGTGCTAGGATTATAGGCTTAAGTCACCATGTCCAGCACCAAATTGTAATTGATTGATGACATCAGTCACCCAGTTTGGTAGTCCCTGGTCCACTGTTTAATTGAAATGGAGAGGCTGGTAGATAAGGCAAGGTAATGTATTTTCATAGGTGAGGATAGTTAATAAGGCAGGTCCGAGGTTGCAGGGGGCAATGAAGCACGTCATGTTTTCTGCGGTTTAAACTAGTATCTATGGCAGAGTGAAAGGAGCTGCTTTTCTTTTCAGAGATGATTTTTTAAGCTTTGTCACAAGATTTCACATGAGCTGTGTCAAGACTCTGCTTGGCACTAGGAATAAACATATTTGATTAATTTAATAAAGAAAAGAGCAATGTTTCTGATGAAATATTCAATCATATTTTTCTTTTCTTTAAAAATTTCATTTGAAAGGGCTAGAACCAGGTCTCAGTTGTTAAATGTTCCCTGCTCTTACAGGGGAACCAATTTCAGATTCTAGCACCCACATTGGCCAGTTCACAACAGCCTGTAACTCCAGTTCTGGGCATCTGATGCCCTTTTCTGGCCTCCTCAGGAACTGCACACACATGTACCCATACACACAGAGAGATACACGTATAAATATAAACAAATAATAAATATTAGAACATCACATTGGAGAGACCATTCTACCAGGATATATATGTGTGCTTGTCCACGTTTCAATACAGCATATACAAAAGCAGTGTGCATGCCAGAGGGCCCAGAGGCGACTTTCACCTGAAAATGTGTTAGTCTAAAAATATCTGCAGGCACTTAAACACACACATAGGTTCAATTAGACTATATGGTAGGGATGCCAACTGCCTATCAACCTTCAAAAAAAAAATAAAAGATTATTCAAGCTGTTCATACCTCAAATACAGTATTAGAGGAAGTACAGCATGAATTAATAACAGGTTCAGAAACCAGATTAGCTTTGACACTATAAGACCACAGAAAAGCAAAGCTCCTTGTGCCTATGGTTCCTCAGTTTCAAATGGGGACATTAACAGCAGAGACCTCATAAGATTTATGAAACTTCAATGATTTAATACCATACAGAATGCTATTCTAAGAAACACCCCCTACACTTAGCAATACACAGTCAATGCTAAATGCTATTATAATTATTTCTCTATATTGATATGATCTTAGAATAGAGAAATTTATTAATTTTAAGTAGCTATAAAACAACTATTAACTTATGAGGAAACACAAGATTTTATAGCTAAGTTCAGAGGAGATAGTAGAAGGTGAGCTATACCCTTTTAGGTAGAAGATGGTTAACATATGTGCATTCCTTCTGAAGCAGAGGTTCACTCTAACTAAACATGCCATCAAAATTACTGATATGTGTGCAAAGCTGATATAAGAATGTTCAGGACAATATACCTACCAATACTAAAGTCTTGGCAACAATTTAAATGCACAGCAATGGAGAATTAATTTACCAAATCACTTATAATAGTGTATGATGTTAATAGTCATGCTATTAAAATATTTATCACTACATAAAATGTTAAATTAAAAATGGAATGGGGGCTGGAGAGAGGGCTTAACAGTTAAAAGCTACACAGTCATGAGGACCAGAGTGTGGATACTAGCATCCGTGTCATAGACTGGGTGTCCTGCAAATGCCTATAACTGCAGCTGTGAGGGATCTAACATCTACTTCTGGCCTCCATGTGCTCAAGGGCATGTACACCTACACACACACACACACACACTCACACTCACCTAAACATGCAACACATAAACAAATCTTAACAAATCCGGGAGTGATGCCACCCACCTTAAATCCTAGCACTCAGGAGGCAGAGGCTGGCAGCTATCTATAAGATCCAGCCCAGCTTGGTCTGCATAGCAAGTTCCAGGCCAACTGGGGCTACAGGCAAATTTTATCCCAACCCCTCCACCCCCAAAGAAAGAGCTGCATAATTTTATGTGACTTGCAATATGAAAGTTAAAGCATATACATTGCTGTGTGCTTGCAAATTGCATGTATGGAAACCTGGTGGCTAGTGCAATTATGGGTCAGATTTTTCTTGCATTTTTCTATCATTTTCTTTGAATAGAACATCTATTAACTTTATATTTACAAAATATTTTAAAATAAGGGATACTATGTCCATAGGAGAATATACATTTTATGATATAACAATAGTATGGACAACTATAGTGGCAAAATAATTACAAGAAGAAAGAAGCTAATGCAAATCATTTGCCCTCTGATGTATTCATGAGCACTAAGAGCTCTGAAGAAGACAGGAATTTTAAAGCCAACCACCGGATGGATGATTACTGGTGAACACTAGCCACATTATGAACTTAATTGTGATTTTATTATTCACAACAAGGGAAGATACAATTGTAAACAAATCATTATGTGGCTTTATTTATACAGTGAGAACACTGATGGTTATCTTATCACCAGACACTTCATCTATTAAAGATGTGAATGAGGGGCTGGAGAGATGGCTCAGTGGTTAGGAGCTTGTTGCTCTTCCAGAGGGCCCACATTGTGGCTCACAACTGTCTGTAATTCTAGCTCTAGAAGATTTGGTGCCTTCTTCTGGCCTCCACAGGCACCTGCTCACACATGGCATATACACATACACACATATACACATAAATTTTTTAAGTTAATTTTTAAAAAGATAGGAATGGTATAGAACTTTCAAGTGTATCAATTCATTTGTTTTCAAAAATCATTTATTTAATATTTACTAAATTGTTAAAACCCCTGACTCAAAACAATGGAGAAATGGTTTGTCTGGTTACTATTCTATAAAAAACTATAGTTATTCCTAGTATTGTTGCAGATAACATTTTGTGTAGTTGCTCATGTTTATGATGACCCCCATAGTGTCTGGTGTCAACACTTGAAATAAATATGTTGCACAGTGTATTTTAAGTTTGCATCCTTAGTATTAAGAAATTTGACTTACCAACTCACTCAATACCCCAGTACAAATTAGCACTAAAGAGAGGCCACATCCCAAACTGTGTGTACATTAATTTTTAAAATCCTCATGTCAAAAGTATACCTTTTTCTATTCATCAAAGAAGATTCTTTTTGAAACAGCTGGAGATTACTACAAAATTCCACAACTGGTCAAAATGCAGAGAATAAATGTCTGATGTAGTGCCTAGCCCAAATAACAAATCTATAATGCAAACTTACGCCTAAGGCCCAGGGAACCTAGTGGAACAGTGGGAAGAATATTCATGCATCTCCTAACTCTCACCAGCAAAGCTTCCTTATGCTTTAGATTAGTCCTAGATTAGTCCTGAAAGCCACAACTGACCAAAATACAGAGAATAAGAGACTTCAGAGGACACCTGAATAGAACACCTGCATCAAACCTTTGCCACCCAAGGCTCAGGGATCACTCAGGGAGAGGGGTTGGAAAGATTGTAAGAGCCAGAGTTGGTGGATGACCATGAGGAAACAGTTCCAGACAGTTGGGAAGTTACTCATATGAGATCACAGCAATGGTAACAGCATGCACAAGGCCCATGAAAGCTCAAGCCAGACAATCCCAGCATAGAAGTGCAAAGTGGGTAAGAAGCCCCAACCTTAGCTGAGTGATAACTGCTGGGAGAGGGAGGATTTTCTCTAAGGATATGACACTAGATAGGTTAACCAGATTCCAGTAGGATAGACACACCATGGAGGGACATTTGGGGACACAAATTAGGCTCAATGGGCCTTAACATATATGACAGACTACATGAAATATGGTGGGGGTTATAAGAGGAGTGCAGATGGGGAGGGAGTCTAAATATGATCAAAATATAGTGTATGAATGTTTTAATTCAATAAAAAACTAAAGATAAGGAAAATTTGAAAAAAAAAACCCAAAACCCCTTGAGTCAGGTATGCTGTTCTTTATCAGCTGACTTCATGAACGTCATTGTAAATCCACTTCTGTGGCCATTAGTCACTATGGATAACGGAGGCACTTCTTGAGTGAATAGGACAGTGAGCCTGGAATTCACAAACTGATAGGAAGCTACAACACTCTCCAAGCTTTAAAACTTCTCAGCCTCTTCACTTAGCAGTGACAAGAGTGTGATATAATCAAGATGAAGCACTGAGCAGCATGGAATATGAGAGTATTTCAATCCTCAGGTCAGCGGCACTCCCAGTGCTGAAGCCACCATTCAGTCACAACTTTAAACTGCAAAGAGAAGGCCGTGATTCAAACTCAAACGTGTCTCTGAATTATCATAAACACAGAAGTGATTTCAACTCTAATGGGACTCAGAATTGGTTGGGAAAATAATATCTTAAAGTCACGGGGTAGCACCGCAGTATTAGCACTGAAGCAGCAGGCAGGGTTGCCCTTGTTCCAAGACAGATTTTGTTTCTTTCAGAAGAATCACAAAAGAAGGACATCATCCTAAATGAAAGAGCTCATTACTTAGATTGCAAGACAGGTTGGTGAGCATTTGGAAATCAGAAGACTGTATCATCCTGTTGGGACATAGTTTACCATTTAAATGTCTCTGGATCCCTGTTGATCTTTTTGTAGACCGGGTTGGTTAGTTACCAAAAAAGTTGTCATCAGAACAGCTCAGAAGCAATTTCACTACATGAGCATAGTTGTGACATACTCAAAGAATTGTAGAAGTGAGCAAAAACAGTAGAAATTGGAATTAATGATCAGTTAATAGTAATACTTTTGGTGAACAATAACACACAGTTATCATAAGAGCCTGGTCTTTCGGCCATGTCTGGTTTCTTTTTACAACAAATCAAGTTCCTATTCCTACTTCCTAAATGGACTTGTGGTCAGAAGTAAATGACAAGTAGAAAAAAATGCTAGTGACAGAAGCACCTGGAAAAAATTCATAGCTTCATGAAATAGAGTGATTAGCATTAGGTAACAACTGGCTTGGAACCCTATAGTCCACAGATTATAGATGAAGGAGGAGGGAAAAGAGGAGACGTGACTGAGGAGAAAGAAGTAAACAAAACTTTGTGCAAAGTGCCTTTAACTCTATCTTCTGAGTTTTTCATTCCTTTAAAGAAACCTAAGATTAGGACCATTTTTAGTTTAATTTTTATACCACATTCCCCGTCACCCTTTTCTCCCTAAGTCCTCTCAGATCTGCTCCCAACCTCTTCCCAATGTTTTTTTTTTTTTTTTTTTAACTAACTACCCTGTGTCCAGTATGTGCAGCCTATATACTCATATATGTGAGGACATCCACTGGCACATGGTCAGCCTGCCAGGGGCTACGCCCTTAAAGAAAACTGATTCCTACCCCTCCAGAAGTCATCAGCTGTCCACAGCTCCTCACGGCTTCATGTTAGAATGCTGTCTGACTTAATCTTGTGCAGATAACCACAGCTGCTGTGAGTTCACGAGCGCAGCCACACAGAAATTTTTTTTAATTTGTTGTTGTTAGTCTTTTAGATTACACATCTGTGTGTGGTATGTGTATGTGAGTGCAGGTACGCATGGAGGTCAGAGGCATCAGAAAACCGTAGAGTTGGAGTAACAGGCTGTCATGAACTATCCAGTGTGAGTACTGGGAAATGAGCTTGGGCCCTCAGCTTTTAACTGCTGAGCCATTTTTCCAGCCTCAGATTAGGACCATTTTTATGTCTACGATACAGACCAGAGCTCCTACAAGCAATCAACCTGCCTGGGCCTATGCATCAGAAAGTATCTCAGCAATCTGGTGTTTGTGTTTGTGTTCTTAACTCCTTCCTTACCACCTGTAAGTATGGAATGAGTCGAGGGATTTTTTACTATATGTACATACTCTTAATATGCAGACCGTAAACATGTAGCTCTTGGCCTCTCTTTCAGAGACCTGAGTCACGATGAGGAACTTATCAACCACCCAATCCAAAGAATCATTTTACCAACAGGATGATACAATTTTCTGATTTCCAGAGGCCCATTTGGGATGCTATGCTAAGTATTTTCAGAGATGTTGTCTTTTATCAGTTCAATTATTTGGTTTGAGGACTCAAATGCAGGCCCTGTGGACTGAGCAGGCAGGCGGTCACACCCTGGTCCCCTTTGCTCTGAGGTACTTACTCCCTTTGTAAGCCTGCAGGCTTGAAGCTCAGAACAGCACAGGTGCTCCTCGAACACATTGCGATCCCACCAGGTCCTCAGCGCCAAGTGAGATGAGTGATGTGAATGAGATGATTTTCAGGGATATGAAAGCTTTGTTCTTTAATTATAAAATTGCAGGTTAAATAAGCTAACAAAAAATAGGACAGGAAATTAAGACAGAGGCAGACTGGGAGCTAGGGACTTCTGTGTCTCTGAGCAGATGCTGGATTCCTGTCTTGTTCCCTGGGAGAGATGAATGCATTTGCTAAATAAAGTCAGATTCTTTATTTAAGCTTAGGAAATCCATCACACAGATTTGATTTTAGATACACAGTCATGTATAAAATGCTTTAAGAATATTCTGGAGAAACAAAGTTAACTTTGCCCAATGAAGTCTTTGGTCTATAAAATTTAGAATATTTTGGTTTGCTTGATCGAAAAAAAGTATTGTTTCCATTTGTTGTTTCATTATTTGTTACAACTCCCCTATTTGGTCCTTGAGCCCAAGCAATTCAATGAATTCAATAAAGAAATGTGCAGTAGTGTCTTATGATCTCCCTACTAGACCTCACGTGGTTTGTTTCACCCAATGTGTGACTGATTTGTGGAATGAAGTAGTCCAAGTGGAAATGTTTTACTCATGTTGTGAGAAGCCAGGTAACCATGGAGAGGATGACTGCAGACCATTACTAAAACTAAAATGACAGTGTTTTTCTGAGGTAGGAAATACCAGGAAATGCCTAGAAACCTGCCTCTGTTTCATGATGCCCAGGTACAATGACAGGGATTATACACAGGACATGTAAGAAAACAGATTTATTTCTATTCCATGTGCTCTAGTTTGATTTCTGTTCCCTTGATAAAACACTGACCAAAACCAACTTAAAGAGAAAATGGTTTATATGGCTTAGATTTCCAGGTCACAGCCCCTCACTGAGGGAAGTCAAGGCAGGATCCCAAGCAGGAACCTAGAGACAGAACTGATGCAGAGACCCTGCAGGAGCACTGCCCGGGTGACTGCAGTTTGTGTCAAATTGACAAAAACAAACCAGCACTCCATGTTAACAATGTTCCTGGAGTTCTTCAATGTTCATGGGTTGAATATCTGCTTTTAGGACTTGCCAGCACAGACACTTTGGTAATCCCCTGGAGCCTCTGTGCTCTTTGAAGTTGGTGCTATGTCCATACCAGGTGCTGGGGGTATCACAGTGAAATCCGTTTTCTCTGACCTCCAGGAACCTTTGTAATGATGATGTTGGCTCTTTGATGTCCAATCACACAGTTTTTTTTACATTGAAAGAAGGAAATAAATACATCTGTTCACCTGTGTTCACCTGCTGTTTCTTGAATGTTTTGTTTTCTACTGAATTCTTTCTATTCACAAAAGAGAATCTAGCTACTGTGTTATGGTATTTTGAGCTCTTTTTGGCACCCCAGTTAATTGGCCAGCAGTGAAAGCAGAGTATTTGTGCAGAGGGATCTAACACAAAGTTTAGAATATAAGATCAAACAGTCTGCTTCGGCAAGAAATGCTAACAAAACAGTATTCAAATACCATCCTCATAAAAAACGCTGCAGGAAGCTGGTGGTCAGAGGCAGCCTAGAAACCACATTAATCAGCATCCAGTTTGAACCTTCCAGGGGCACATCTTCAAGCCCAGGAGATTGGATTAGATCAGTGTCCACTCTGAAACAAAGACCACCCACAGGCCACAAACTGGAGTCTTCCTGCCCTCACTTTAGAGAACTGCTTCAATTTCATCAACTGCAAAGAATTAATGATTGAAGCTTGCAGTGACATTTTCCATACAGATTTAAGATTAACTGCAAAACAGACCTAAAATTCAAGCAAATTTCACAAAGAATAATTTCTACAAAGTGAAATCCAGAGCTTCACAGGAACAATGTATCCGGCTCACCAATGAGAAACCAGTATGATAATCAAGGTGGTTGGAAGGACACTTAGGAAGCACATCAGTTATAGGACATCAGAAACGGAAATGCTGGACACAGTGGAGAGTGGGAGGCGCAGGCTGGTAAGCATTCAGGCTGAGGCAAGAGGATTTCCAGCTGGAGGCCAGGCTGGGGTACTTAGTAAAACCACCTCAAAAATAACAATAACAAAAATCTAAAGAAGATAAAAAATTACTAGGTGGAATTTAGAAACAGCTAATATCCTACAGTTAACCTTGAATTTACTTTCCCACAAAATAAATGATTTGCATCTCTACTGAAAAAATTCCTTATGTTCAGATGTAAATTTATATTGTTAAGCTCATAATAAATAATGAAGACTAGAGAATGGTCCGTGCTTCTGAAGAAGTTAAGCCTTAGTTCTGCAATTCTGTTAAACACGTGGATCTTGGGGAGACACACAGTGGCTTTATCTTCGTCTCTGGCCTTGAGACCTTTCTCCCTACAGTATTGAGCAGACAGACAGGGCAAACTTTCGTGCTTATAGCCAAATGTGACTAACTTTAATGTGTGCTAGCCATGCCAATTATTTTAAACAACTGCTCTTACTTCTTTCTTATAAGATTTTATAGTTCTTTGAGAGAAACTCAGCTATCTAAATTTATAAATTTGCAATCTTCAAAAGAACATGGCTGGACAGGGAGATGGCTCAGTAACATGCGCGCTGCACACATATGACTACCTGAGTTCATCCCCAGCACTCACAGCTTTAAAAGAAAGCTGAGCATCCCAGTGGTGGAAGGCAGGTATAGGAGGATCCCTGGGGCATGCTAGATAGCCAGTCCAACCAAATCATCCAGTTCTAGCACCATGAGAGGAGAGACCCTGTCTCACAAAAATAAGGTAGAAAGCAATTAGAAAGACTCTTGACGTCGACCTCTGACCGCCACGTGAATGCTCACCTATGTGCATGACGCACCTACCCACAGGTGTCCACTCATGTGCATGCACACACCCACCCATGGCATACACACACACACACACACACACCCCACATGTGGCCAAACTTGGTGCTAGATTATAAGGATATTTAACATCTGATCTCAGCTAGCAGTCAGAGCTAGACTGATATGAGCATTTCCTCTCCAGATATGGTCATGGGTTGGGGGTCTGGGGGAGGGTGAGAGGGACCCTGGAGAGAAGCTCTAACACAGAAACTCAGAAGAATTTGATGGCGCCTCTTTCTCTGAGTTAGATTTTAATTGGGTAATATGAAGTCGAAAGCTCAAAATGTTCCCAAGTGCCTGTGAACCAACCAGCCTCCGCCCCTTCCCGTTTTCCTGTGGGTCCAATGAGGCCACGATCAGCCTGATGAGAAGCCAAGGGCCAGTTATATCCAGAGAAAGATTCATATTGAGGTTTTGTGAAGCTGATTGATTTAGAGATCCATCTTGAATTATCAGTCCCAACCTTGAGCCTCATGGGTTTAGACAAGATAACAGGCCTGACTTCATTTCAACCTTATTTTTTTTTTTAATCATCTAGCAAGCTCTGTTCTCAAGCTATTGAATACCACATAAAGAAACATTATTTCTGCCTTTATAAAAGTTCACCTGTGGCAGCCACTGGCACCAGCAAAAAGTTTAAGGCCTAAAGCAAGTATGTAAAATAAGGTAAGACCAAGCCCAAACCATGTCTACATAAATAATGGATCCATCAGGATCTCACAGGTTATTGTGTGCAAGTGACTTCTTAACTTTTAAACGATGTCCGGTTCACCACTCTTAGGTGTCACAATGTTTAGCACCATAGAAGCTGTTCACCATTCTGAAAGGCCCCTCGCAGGGCTGCATAGTGTGAGACAAAAACGGTTAAAGGTCAGAAAGACATGGAAGGGTCTTTGAGCCTTGAGGCCTCTGGTCTGTGGCCTGTGAATAACAGAGAGACAGACAGCACCACAGGACTGAGGGACAACAGCTATCCAGTGGGAAAGTCGATTCCTGAAGATCAGACATGGAGAGCATGAAGTTAGAATCCAGTGCTGACATAGCCGGTTAGTTACTATACAGGGACACCGAGTCGCACTGAGCATCCAATGTGAGCATCAGCAAACAGAAAGACGCTTTAAGCAGAATGACAGTGAACCACCTTGATAAACCAGGATCTTTTTACATTGTCTGGCTGAAAATACTGCACTAACCTAAGTGACTGACAGGAGGAACTAGTCTATCTTCTCCACAGTCGGTCCTCACAGTGACTGTCATTGTGATGGCAATTGGGACTGACGGAGAAAATCCTTGCAAACAGCTGGTCACAGGCTGTCATGGACTAGTAAGAAGAGAAAGTCAGTAGGTGAAGGGATGTGAGGTTAAATGCTATCAGAATAGCCACAGACATTAATGGATGCAGGAGGTGCAGCCAGTGGACAGACTCTGGAAGGACATGAGTCAGTCAGAAGACCACAGTGTAATCAGCACAGGGGTTGACCACACTCTTACATGCCAGAGGACGAAGTATCAACTTGGACAAAATACTCTGGAAAGGGATCATTACTGAAAGGCTCACCTTCAAGTTTGGAAACTTATTAGGACTTTAAGTTGAGCAGAGGAATTGCTACAGAACAGCTGACATTAAGAACTTAATAAGAAACTAATTAGGAGATACGAAAAGCAACAAACTTGGCAAATTAAGAATGTATTTGAAACACAATGGAAAAGTATAACATTTTCTCCATCACACCCTTTATTCCTACTAGTCTCTAACAAGGAGCTGAGGATGCTGTAGGGACTAACGCCACCAACCATTTCTAACCTGATTGCTATGAGCATCATGATCAGTATGAAGGAAAGTGAAGTGCAGAAGGGGTTAGACATGATCTCACTGATAGCTACAAACACTGAGCACCACACAGGCCCAGTGGACGTGGGGTGTGGTCATTCCCACTACAGCACTGTCCCTTCATGGAACTTATTAAGACCTGTGAGAACTGTCGGGGCACACTGAGCATGACGGGGTTAATCTTTTAAAATTCCTGATGAAACTGAGAAAAACAGTCAACAAAGCTATGTGAAATCTATTACGGTTTGTGAGCATGGTGGCAGATAACATGGTCTTTCCTACAGCCAAAGTCCAAGTAAAATTCTCCAGTCTATTATGCTGATTAAATGGAGGAAGAATTACTTCATGAAATATCAGTTATAGTTTTTGAAGGGATTAAATATTAAAAATTAAGGGTCATGAAATGAATTCTAATTGTCAAAGTATGTACATATACATGATAAAATGAATAAACAAACAGTTTATGACCTGGCATGACCATTTTCCTATCTGGGAACTTCAAATTTAGCAGGCTGATTAGAAAAGAGACTACATAACTACACACTGACACGGATTTGATGGGTTAGGGATTCTTTGCATTGACTAGTGTGACCTAGATGTTCCTCTGACCCTGTGAGGACAAGCCATGGACCTGCCTCCTTCCCACGCTCTGCGAAGGAGTCAAGCCCCTTACCTCTTCCAGCCAATCTGTTGACCTTAGCTGCCTGAAGGGGCGACTAAGGGTATAAAAGCTCGGGAAACCACTGAGGCCACTCTCTCGCCATTTTGTGCAGCTGTCGGGAACCCTGGGGATTTAGATTTGGGTGCGGACTTTCGAGCAGAGCTGTGAGTGGAGCGGGGGCACTCGGAGATTTCTTTCCTCAGGTTGTCGTAAGGATAGTGGGAGGATGCGCCTCCCAGCAGTGAATTTAACTTGCAACTAGCTTTTGACTTTCATAATTCTTCAATCAGACCATGTGAATATCTACTTTTATGCTTTAAAAATTGTACAAGATAAAATGAAATTGCAGGAAAATGAAGCGACGCAGACAATAGTGCTTTATAATTATAATTTGTAACTCCACAGTACGAGCATGGTCACCTCATGTTCTTAGATAGCACATCATCAAAATGCTGAAAGCCAAGCCTTGAGGGCGTACATGGGTGGTGGGTAACAATCAACACAGAAATGTATCTCCTCCATTCATGTTACGGTGCACAGGAAAATAGTAAGTGAGCACTGAAGAGATTCAATCATCTTAATGAAGATGAATAAATTTAGATCTATTGCTAAATGGAATAAAAAAAAAGAACTCACACATGAAACAGTTATAAAGATGGACCACATGTTATGTTGCAAAGAAAAAGTAATTTAATCCAAATTTGAACTTGTACAAGACTGTATTATCAGGTGATAATATAATTATGGAGCAGAAATACAAAACACAGAAAACCCTGAACTTACTCAGTGAGAGCTATGTTTTGAGCATGGTTTGTCCCTACTGACATGCAGCTGGAAATTTACTCTCCATTGTAACATATTAAATGGTAGAGCCAGGGCTAGGAAGATAGATCAGTTGGAAAGGTACTTGTCATCTGAGCATGAGGATCTGAGTTCAACTCCCAGAACCTATATCAAAAGCCAGGTATGACTGTGTGCACTTGCAGTTCTAGTGTTGTGGACATGGAGACCTGATACTCCCTAGCCAGCCAGTCTAGCCTATTTGAGAAGTTCTAGGCAAGACAGAGATTATGTCTCAAACAAACAAAAAGACAGACAAACAGACAAAAAGATGGATCGCGTCTGAGGAACAGTGCTGCCCACACTGGGCTGGGTCTTCCTATATCAATTAACAACCAAACACTTCCCCACTGACATGCCCATAGGCCAATCTAGCATGAATAATTCCTCATTAATACTCTAACCAGGTGATTCTAGGTTGTGTCAGGTTGACAATTAACACTAGCCAGCACGGTTAGTGTTTATATAACAGAAACCATAAGGGGAATGACCTGAGATAATTACTGTTAACAAAATCAAGAGAATACCTGGAGTTCATGTGGGCTTCAGGTTGGACCTTGGGAATGACTCACAGAATAGCACGGCAAAACTGTCTGTCCTAGAGCCAGCGCCTTGTGGACAGGAAGGTGGGGACCAGAAGGCAGCCTGGCAGCAGCTAGCCAGAAGATGCTGGTCCTTCTTCCACAAACGAAGCCATCGCTCTATACAGCCCTCCTGCCTTCCACAGAGGCTGTGAAAGTGTCATCCCTTGATTTGATAAGCAGTTGTATTCTGAGTTTGAAGTCCCCACTCCACAGCGACGTGATTTTATTCCTCTAGTCATCACGTAATTTTTACCAATGAACAACAATTTTCAGTAACAAATGGGAAAATTTAAAGCACCATTGCGTTCATCTGTCTTATTTTGTCTTTTGTCCTCGCTTGACACGCAGTGCTGGCTTTGTGATTAATCAAGCACACGCTTTTAATGTCAGGCTACCTGGGTCTGAATGCTGATATTAACTAACCATGAAATACTGGAGAAAATGAGTCGTGCCAACCTTTAATTTCTACATTTATAAAATGGGCATATTATTAATAATGACTTCATAAATTATTCTGCAAAGTTTTCTGAAGTCTTAAATCACCGCAGTCCTCATTGTAAGCCCTCAGTGGGAAAGAGGGGCGGCAATCACTCCTATTATTCCCTCTCCCTTCCCTTCGAGGTGCCATCTCATTAAGTAATACTGTCATACCCTCAACCACTGCTCCTAGACAATCGACTTCCTGAAGCCTCCTGGCTGCTCTGCCACATCCATTGTCATCTCTGACCTGCTGTTGACACTATTTATCACTTTCCTGAGTCTTTACCCCCTTCAGTGCTGGCAGCACACCCCAGTGTTTGCTCTTCCCTCACAACAATCATGAAAATAACATGTGTCTTCTCTCCCATGTGTCATTCCAGCACTAATCCTCATTACCTCCTGCCCATGGTGATTTTCATCCATGTACCAACAGCTGTCTTTTTCATTATCTCTTTGTACACCTTTGACTAATGAATACCTTATGTATGTTGATGTTGTTTTCAACTCAGAAAATCTGAGTCACATTCTGTTGTTCACACATTAAGAATCACACTGGTCTGATTTTCCAAGTAGTTTTCCGTTTATTGCTTGTCATGATCCTAGCCTTACATGCACATGTTTTCCCAAGTTCATATCACCTGCTATACTCGTACTGAGCTGCTCTTCCTGTGGAACTCTATCTGAACCACCCTCTCCCAACAGCTTCCTCCTAAAATCTTTGTCGTTACTGGCGGTAGGTTTTTGAGACAGGATCTTGCTATGTACTCCAGGCTGGACTGGAATTTGGTGTCCTTCTCCCTGTCTTCCCAAGTTCTGACATAAAAACATGGCCCCTCAAACCCACTACAACTCTATCTACCCTTCAAGTTCTGCAAACAGTGGTTTTCCCAGGAAAAGGCCTGTGATAACTCCAACTAGAAGAGCCACTCCCTTTCCATGGCACAGGATATTTGTGCCCATCACTGGCTGAATCATACCTGTGATAGTTCCAAGGTAGCAGGGGATCACTGGTTAGAAAGCTTCCTAAAAGACAAGATAACCAGTATTTAGAGCTCTGAGGTCATATGTGGCCTTTGTTGCAATTACTCAATTGCCTTCCTTTGCTACAAGAATCCAGCTGAAGAAATAGTAACAAATAGGCAGGGCTATTTTTCAATAAAACATTTCTTTATAAAAATATATTTATAATGTTTATAATGTGTTACTTACAAGTAAAAAACATGAACAGTTGGCCATACCCAGACTCTGCCTTGAGCTTAGTACTGAGACCAAAGGCTCCTGGGATTCTGAGGCAGGATATGTGTGAGTACTGACTATAAGCTACTAATAAGCACTTGCTGCATTGTGTGCCAAGCCTGCGTTTTCATGTATGTCATCACTATTCATTGATGTAGTCTTGAAATATAAGTATTGTTCTAATCTACTTGCAGGTAAAATAATTTACTATAAATCAAAATTTCTACTTTTGGGTATTAGAGACTTGTAGCTTTCTCTCCCTGTAAAAATGAGTTCCTGTAAAGCAAAAAACAAATCTATCTCATTTTCTATTGTGTCTAGAAAAAAAGAAATGCACAACAAATATTTATCTACTTATGTATTTATTTACTTATCTATTTGTTTATTTTTGAAGGAGGGTCTGTGTTGCATGGGACTGTCCTATTGGCAGACTCTGAACAGATTTCTTCTTCCCAAGTGTGAGTGCATCTGCTTGTCTGGGATCACCACAGCTAACTAAGCTTGTTGACTGTAACTCTAAGCAACAAAGGATGATCAGGGAGAGTTGGCCCTAGTTGCATGAGGGAGAGGGCCTAAGGGTACATAAGCTGAGGAAGGGAGGGCCTCTGGCCATTTGGCAGGCTTGGGTGGAGATTTTCCAGTGCATCCACTCTCATGAAGTGAACTCTCACCCATTGCTCTGTGAGCAAGCTCAGTGAGCTCACTGATTTTCCAGATTGTAGTTTGGCAAAATTGTACCTTGGTTGGTCATAGGGACAAGGAAGGAGAGGTCCAGATGTCGTTTGCACCTCCCAGAAGAAATTTTAGGTATAGTCTCACCTCACAGTCCAGGCTGGGCTTCAACTCTCCACCCTCCTCCCACAGCTTCCAAAATTCTGGTATGGCAGGCTTGAATCATCATGCTGGCTGAGCTTTGGTTAAATATAAATAAATAAATAATAAATAAATAAATAAGTAAGCAAATAAGTAAAGCACAGGTGAACACACTTACCCGAGACAGTAAACTGCAAATTCTCACCTAACGTTTACAAAATTTTTGAAATTTCTTTGCAACAAGTACGTTTTGAGAACCTCACATGTACATGGGCTATGAGACTTTCATCATACAAAACCACCTGCCACTTTTAAAAAATATTAATGATTTGCAGTATTTACAGAGCATTCACTCTATGATGGGCTCTGTTTGGGGTACTTTATACATACTAAGAAATTTGGAAGAAAGATTTTTTTTCTACTTCTCACATAAAACATAGACATACAAAGCTTAAGCAACTCCTGAAAAACCAGTGTCTATTACACCAGTCAGTGCTAAGCCACACTTCATTACCTTTCAGTAAAGCTTGTTTTCTAAATAATTACAAACACTTGTTTCTTTTTATGTTTTCCTTTGTCCTTGCTAATGGTTTATATTCATAGCCAGGCGTGCTGGTGCACACCTTTAATCCCAGTACCCGGGAGGCAGAGGCAGGTGGATCTCTGTGAGTTCAAGTCCACCCTGGTCTACGTAGTGAGTTCCAGGACAGCTGGGGCTACAGGGCTAAAGGGAGACCCTGTCTCAAAAAGACCAAAAACAAACAAACAAACAAACAAAAAACCCCAAAAAACAAAAACAAAAAGCCTCCATACATAGTATCATGATCTATGTTCCATAAGAACAGCTCCTTCCTAAAACTTTAACTCCTGAACGATCTGATTTATACCTTTGTTCACTGTATTATTTCTCCAATGTGGGTGACTGTGCATTCCTTTCATACCATGCTGAAGTCTCTCAGGCTAGGGAGTCTTTAAAAATGACAAACAATTAAAGACATTGTTTTCCAGAAGGAAATAAAACAATTTACTATTTCATTTGGTTAGTAACTACAGTGTATTTGCAATATGAGCAGAATGTGGACCATATCTTCATATCTAAAATGAGTTCTAGTCCACACAGCAATCATTTCTTCCTGTTTTCAATATTCTCCTTCTAAATTTTGTACCTTTACACATTATGTTTTAGTTTTTCACAAGTGAGGCGTTAATCAGCTTTATTCTCCCTTTTAGAAACTAAAATCTGCCTCCATATCTGAGCTATGATTTGGCTCAGAACAGCAGCCATGGCTGATTTACTGCAGTAATTTTCATGAAGAATGCTCAACAGTCAGGTGTTAATGAATGAATGAACACCTGAATGCATTTAATCACTTGCTGCTAATTAGAAATCATCTCAATCTTACCTTCAAATACTTCTGAAAACTGCGTTGCAGAGGCTTTGCCACAGCGGCTTCATTCCAGATCCTCAGTTTTCAACATCATCACCACTTCCCTCAGTTCTTTCTCCTCTTCACTGCCACACCTGAAAATTTGCATTTGTCGGAGATTATATGGGTGACCATCATCTATGTTGCAAAGATGTGCCACAGTCCATCTGTGTACCTCACATGCCCCTGCTTCCCCAGACTTCCTCCTGCTCTCCCGGCCTCTCTCAGTTCCCCTGTCCCCGTGCATGGGCTGTTGCAGTTACTCTGAGCATACGCTTTTTCCTTGGTCCACAACTATGAACATATGTTTCCTTCTACGTAGAAGAGCCTATTCCCTGTTGGTACAAAATACCCTTTCCACAGGGGAGACTTAATTTTCAAGACTCAACTTTACTATTACTTAATGCATGAAGCCTTTCTTCAAGCCCCAAGTTGGAACCAGTAGCTTCTCGCCTTTACCCCTCTAACCCCAGTTTTCATTCTGAATATATTAGCATTGTTAAGAACAGTTTGTTTATAGAACTGTTTCTCCTTGAACAAGGAAATCTTTGCAAACAGCAAACATCAAGTATCTTCAACCTTTCCCAGTACCACATAGTAGCCCACAGTAAGTATATTTTAGTGCTTGGTTTTCCCGACCTAGCTGACGTTGATACGTGAAACCAGGTGCTGTAGAAGCAAGAACTTTCCCACACAAAATTTTGGCCTGTAAGATAAGTAAAACAGTCAAGTGAGATTTTGAGTATAGCATTATTTAAAATCATGATTTTGGGTGACATTCATATCCTTAGCCTTTATTTGGAAAGAAAAATGTCACGTGTAGGAATTAAATTGCTTCAGCAGATAATATCTGGCATTTGAAAATGGACAAGCTGCCAACTGAGCTGTAAGAAGTCCCTCATTAAAGAAGGGCATATAAAGAAAACCACATTGCTGTTTGATGGCTATAGCATAAAATTAACTACATAGTTATATTAAATGTATCATGAATATATTAATTTTCTAAATGGTACTTAATTGTTGGTCTCTGGTTTTCCTATTTAGTTATTGCTAAATGCAAACTTAATAAGTATTTACGTTAATGCTAAGGAACATACCTGGATGCCTATTTAAAGAAAGAACCACACTGAAAGTTGAAGCCTTCATGCTTCACTAACGGACTGGCATAACAGTAACCCACAGGCCTCCATCAAGTACAAACTTCAAGGCCTGTGTGGGAAAAGCTGTGAGCCAACAAAGAACTCCCACCAGCCAAAGGAAGGCTGAAAATTTCCTTACTTGACCATCATTGAAGTTTAGGTGCCTCTGGATTACACAGTGGGACATGAAGGATAACAAGCCGTTCCAGACAACTATTATATCACCAGCCTTTCCAGAAGGGGAAGTCTGGTAGAGGCCGTGTGGTACAGTATCAAGACCTCAATATTGGTGAGGATATCTATCTTGTCCCTGTTTGTAGTTCAAAATGCTTCTGCCTTACACTACGGGGATGGGGTTCATGTTGATTCATACTCATAATTTCACAGCGATATGATATGTAAACGAAAATGAAGAATATGGTTAATACCAATAAGAAAGCCCAGTGAGGTATACCTTTCTAACGACTGTAAATATTCTGACAAAAATAATGTTTGAAGCTTAGAGTAAAGCTTTTCATCTATCAGGAGAGCTCTAGCTACCAGCAGATAAAGGTAGAAATAATAATAATGAATGCTCTGATTTGTCATATACATCCTTTGATGTGAGAGATCTAAAATAGCCCTTGTCCTGGATGAAAGAGAAGGTGGTTATCAAGAACAGGGAGGGAGAACAAGTGGAGAATTACCAATTAATAGGCATAATGTCTCAGATAAACAAGACAAGAGGAGTCTACAGATGCGCCCTGAGATGCTGCAGCTGCAGTTATAGTCTATTGTGCAGTTCAAGTATTATTTACATCAAAGAGCTCAGGTTAAGTGTACATGGGATAAAGTAAAATGTAAAAAGTGAAGCATTTCACTTTAAATGGTTTGGGTTCTATTTAATAGAATTATTTTTAAATTTTATATAATTTTTTATAATCATTCAATTTCTTGATATTTACAAAATTTATCTGAAAATTAAATATATCATTGTTTAAAAATATTGAGTAAAAGGCACGATTCTCTACTTTTTGAAAAGTATATAGTATATTAGATCATTGACATACAGTAGTGAAGTTTTCTTCACTATGTGAATTTGGATATGACTCTTACCCATGTTACCCAACAATGAAGGGAAATATGCATTACATTAATAAGTTATTAAAAGAAAGCTTTTGACCTTTCTCTTGAATATATTTCCATAAGAACAAGTGTGCTTTATTATTAGAGAATAAAATGTCTACTGATTCTCATAAAAATTTTGAGGTTGGAATTATGTTGGTTATAGCTAACATTACAGTGTTGAAATCAGAAAAAAAATGTTTCCTGTGAAAACACAACGTGTTAAGACTAAAGCAATTTTGGCTTTTCTACCCAATATAAGGATCCTAGTAAGCACACCTATTTTGAAGAGATTTTGGGATTATTTCATTTAAATTGTGAAAAAAATGGAAAACAGAGAGACAAACGTAAATTGATTACATGTTGCATAAGCTTTTTCTTTTCAGTTCAATGAATTGAGAAGTAGACATTTACTGTCAAGAAATATAACCATAGGGTGTCCTATATCCTAATAAGCAGAAACCATGAAACTACTTTTTCCTACTGTCTTTAGCGATTTATTAAATCTCACACTTATGATATAAGGTGTCATTTTAGAATGCTAACGTCACTTCATTTTATAGCATCTGGGTCAAAACAAAAACAAAGCCTCCGTTCCCACCCTAGCTACAATTTCTTTTTGATAAAGCTGTATATTCTCTCTGCACTGAAATACATTTGTATTTCAACATGAATTGTATTTGTGTTTCAAATGGTGATACACACACATACCTCAGTAGAAAATCTTCTGTTCCTACCATCACTGTTCATCACCGTCTTCCACCTGGAGGCATGGAAGGTCACTTTCCTGGCATCCTTCCCTATGCACGTACACATGCATACTATCTGTAAATAAACAGAAGTGCGCGCAGACCACGTATACTTTACGTTTTAGAATTTAATAATATTACTTTGAAAGTTGTTTGGTGTCATTGCTTAATATCATTCCTTGTGCTGTTTTCATAACCCAATATTTTCCATTGAGTGGCTGTTGCCATAATTTATTTCAACAGGTCCCCACTGATGGGCTTTGAGATTGTTTCAATTTCTTACAAAGGCACACAGTGCTGCAGCAAATAACTCTACACGTACATCATGCTGCTGGTACTATAAAGTAGTTGGTTTGTAGGGAAAAGAATATGTGTGTTTGTTGCTTTTATATTTGATAAGATGAAAATTACCACCCATAGAAACTTTCCTAATTTATATTCATAGCATCACAGAGAGCATTTCTCTTCCATTTCCTACCCCAATACTTATTTTCTGTATCTGTCATTCTCCTGGCTGAAAAAGCCTTAGCATCATATTTAAAGACACCAGGGAAAGACGTAGACTCACAGAGGAATGGATGAATCTTCACGAGCAGAGCAATATGTGTGACTGACACCTGACCTAGGAGAATGGCCAGTGGAGCAGAGGGTCTCTCCTGCACCAGGAAGAGCCTCCAACCCCCACCAAAGTTGCTTTGCCTCTGACTGGTAGCACCATAAGTCTGTAAACTTTGATTTTATGCAAACCAAATCCACGTGATTATTTGCCTGAACTCTTTCTCTAACATTTTTCATTGGGAGGATAAATGCATAGTTTTGCATGAAGATGTGGTTTGTCCATTCTCATTCCTGTAAGGTATCCCATTGTGTGGTTTTTCCACAATTTACATTTGACTGCTGAGGAGCATTCAATTTAGCTTTTATAGACAGTGCTTTTATGAATCCTTGTACATGCCTTCCAGTGAGCCTGAGCATGCATCTGTGTTAGGCATGTACCTAGAAATAAAACTACTGGACCATAGAGACTGCATATGCTCAATGGTAGTAGATGCCATGAAGTTATTTTCCAAAGTGGTCACATGAATTTATAACCAGCCATGTATCTGAATTTAGGAAGCTATTGCCTTGGTTTGTCTCAAATACTCCAAGCATGCTCTGCCCGCTGCCCTCGAGGTGGCCATGCTTTTCCTTGTAAGGCTCTTATGAAATTCCTGTTATTCTTATTATAGCTTCCTCAATGCTTTCTCCATAAAGCTTACCCTGACCACTCCTACCACTGACCCAGGAACTCTTCAGGTCTATTAATCTCGTCTTTTCCTCCCACAGAACTCATTTTCTGATAATCTAAATAATATACCTATTTCACTGTGTGTTTGGATCTGTCATAAATTTATCTTTATATGCTGTTCTAGTCTCAAAATGATAAACATTAATTAATTTTTTATAATTCATTTTTTTATTTGTTGGGTTTTTTTTTGTGTGTGTATATCATACAGAGCATCCCACACCGTCTTATTCATCTATATACCCACTTCCCAAATGGCACCCTCCCATAGCCTTACCTCAGCCCACAACTGGAGCCCATATATGCTGTCATCCCTGTTACTGTCCACTGTGTTATTGGCACCCCCAGCCATTCTCCAGTGCTTGTCCATCTTCTGAATCTAGTCAGTCTATTTAGAGATCCTTGTTTTAGGAGGATCAGCTGTTTCTCATCTAGCAGCAATCAGCTGCCAATATTCCTTTAGATAAGATTGGGGTCTGCTGTTCATTTTCCCAGTTCTATGCTGGGTTACTGTCTGGGAGTCTTTTGGGCCACCCTGGCCAACAACTCAAAGGAAGGTATCCCCTGTCTGGCATTGTTTCTTCTTATGTAGCCTTTAGCTATACGTATGGATGGACTCTTAAAAAATTATATTGACCCCCTTTAATCTCTGGTTATACTTTCCTTTTGGGTGTTTAAGATCTTACAGTTGGCCCAGATAAACCAATTTATTTTTATTCTTAAGGCCATTCGAGGATCTGTTCCTCAGGGGTCACATGGGCTTGGGAGGAGCCCCTGGCTCCTTTCTTTTACCA
>NW_008351635.1:1181414-1183583 GCF_000622305.1 Nannospalax galili | reverse complement strand
ACTGGAGAGGCTGAGAATCCGTAGTCGCTCAGTCCACAAGGCTGGATGTCTCAGTAGTCCCAATCTGGCACTGAAGGTCTGACGAATTCCAAAAGATCAGCCAGTCTTCAGTCTACAGCAGCAAGAAAAACTCACCAGTGAGAGAGATGGCAAGCAGCAAGAAGCCTGGCATTCTCTTCTGCCTTGGTCTTTTATACCGGATGCCATCAGAGGGTAATGCCCACATTTAGGGTGTGTCTTCCAGCTTTAGATGATCCAGGCAAGAAGATCTTTCATTTCAGTTTATCCCAGATCCAGTCAAGCTGACACCCAGGATTAGCCATTACAGAGGGCAAGGAGCAAAAACTGTCCTTACTGTCCCTCTAACAAAATTAGTATAGGCCTCAAAGTATGGCTGTCAAACATCTAAGAAGGTTAGTTCCACTAGTCTGGCACTTTTAATTACCATGTGCCATGTAGATAAAGCTTGGGCAAAGACCAAATGTTCTCAGGTTTCTATTAGATATATATTATATTCCTTGACCTGGTTATATATCTAATTTATCAGTAGGTTGTTGGACTAATATGGTTCCCTCTGTTTTTGAAAACTAGCTAGGCATTATTTATATCTCTCATTGTCTAACCCTTCCACAATGGTTTCCCCATTTTTCCCATTTCTCCTTTAATAATACTGTTCTCCTATGGTCCCACCTCTCTTGAGCTCCTTCTTTCCCTTTATGCTCTCTGTTCCTTGTATACGCTCCCTCCCCCCTCACCTTAAAATAAGCCCATTTTTACCCATAACTTCCTTATGAGCGCCTGTTTCCTACTGTTCTCTTTCAGATTCTTTCTTTTCCTTTACCTCCCTGATTCCTTTCCATTATCCTGGTTCCTGTAGTTATGTCTGGATACATACTCACTCATCAGGATTTGGTGCTAGGATCCACATATGAGGGAGAACATATGACGATTTTTTTTGGTTTTGTTTGTTTGTTTGTTTTGGGGAGTCTGTGTTACTTCACTTAGTATAACAGTTTCTAGTTCCATTCATTTACCTGCAAATTTCATGATGTCATCTTTCTTTACTGCTGAGTAAAACTCCATCGTATAAATGAACCACATTTTCATTATCCACTCATCAATTGAGGGACACTTAGGTTGCTTCCATCTCTTAGCTATTGTGAAAAGAGCAGCAAGAAACATGGATGTACAAGTGTCTCTGCAATAGGATGAATTCTTTGGGTATATGCAAAGAAGTGGTATAACTAGGTCAAATGGTAGGTTCATCTGTAGTTTTTTAAAGAGTTCTCCACACTGCTTTCCATAGGGATTGAACAAGTTTACAGCCCCACCAACAGTGGATGAGCATTTCCCTTTCCCCACATCCTCTCCAACATTTGGTATTATTTGTTCTCTTGGTCTTAGCCAGTCTGACGGGGGTGAGATGAAATCTTAAAGTGGTTTAATTTGCATTTTCCTAATTACTAGTGATGTTGAACACCTTTTAAGATGCTTCTTAGCCATCTTTATTTCTTCTTTTGAGAACTTCTCTCAGTTCAGCTCCTTAGCCCTTCTTTTAATTGGGTTACTTCCTGTCTTGATTCTCTGTTTTTTGAGTTCGTTATGTATTCTGGATGTTAAACTGCTGTCAGATATGTTGCTGATGAAGATTTTTTCCCATTCTGTGAGTTTTCTCTTCACTTCCTTTGTTGCTTCTTTTGATGTACAGAAGCTTTTTAGTTTAATGAGGTCTCATTTGTTGATTCTTGATCTTGTTTCCTGAGCAACTGATATCCAGTTTAGAAAATCCTTTCATACACCTATATCTTAAAGGTTATTGCCAACGTTTTCTTCTAATAGTTTCAGGCTTCACATTGAGGTCTTTGATCCATTTGGAGTTGACTTTTGTGCAAGGTGAAAGATATGGGTTTAGTTTCATTTGTCTACAGGTGGAGATCCAGTTTTGCCAGTTCCATTTGCTAAACACACTGTCTTTCCTCCAGTGAATGTTGTCATCCCTTTTGTCAAATATCAGGTGGCTGAAATTGCATGTACACATATTTGCATCTTCAATTTTGTTCCATTGATCTATGGGTCTATTTTTGTGCCAGTACCATGTTGTTTTATGACTATAGCTCTAATACCATTTAAAATCTGGTATAGTAATCCCCCCGGCATTGCTCTTAGCAC
>NW_008351635.1:1132894-1181352 GCF_000622305.1 Nannospalax galili | reverse complement strand
TTGGCATTGCATTGAATCTATAAATGGCTTTTGGTAGGATGGTCATTTTCACAATATTAATTCCTTTAATTCATGAGCATGCAAGGTCCTTCCAACTTCTGTTGTCTTCCTCTGTCTCTTTCTTTAAATAATTAACATTTTCATTGTAGAGGTCTTTAATGTCTTTGGTCAGGTATATTCCGAGATTTTTTTTTTCAAGCTATTGTGAAGGGAAGTGTTTCCATGTACTCTTTCTCTGATTGCTTGTTTTTGGTATGTAAAAAGACTGCAGACTGTTGTAGATAAAATTTGTAACCTGCCACTTTACTGAATGTACTAATAATTTCTAGGAGTTTTCTGGTGGAATTTTTGGCATCTCTTAGCTATCATATCATCTGCAGATAGGGATAATTTGATCTCTTCTTTTCCAATTATTACTCCTTTAATTTCTTTCTCTTATCTTAATGCTTTTGCAAGAGTTTCAAGCACTATGTTAAAGAGAAATGGAGACAGTGGACAGCCTTGATTGGTTCCTGATTTCAATGGGAATGCTTCCAGTTTTTCTGCATCTACTGAGAGTCATCTATTGAGATGACCATGTGGTTCTTGTCTTTGAGCCCATTTATATGATTTATGATGTTTATTGACTAACATATATTGAACCATCCCTGCATCTCTGGGATAAAGCCAACTGGATCATGGTGGAAGATCTTTTTGATGTGTGTCTGTAGGTGGTTTGCAAGCATTTTGTTGAGAATTTTCGTATCTATGTTCATTAAGGATATGGGTCTATAGTTTTCTTTTTTGGTTGTATCTTTACCTGACTTTGGTATTAGAGTGATGCTGGCTTCATAGAAGGAATTTGGAAGTTCTCCCTCCATTTTTATCTTTTTGAAGAAATTAAGTAGTATTGGATGTAGGTCTTCTTTAAATGTCTGATAGAATTCTGCTGTAAATCCATCTGGTCCTGGGCTTTTTTTAGTCAGGAGGTTTTGTATTACTGTTTCAATTTCCTTATGTGTTATGGGTCTGTTTAAGCTGTTAATCTCTTCTTGGTTTAGTTTTGGTGGTTCCCATGCTTTTAGGTACCCATCCATTTCTTTTAAGTTTTCAAATTTAGTAGCATATACGTTTTTAAATTATTCCCTTATAATATTCTGGATGTTTTTGGTGTGTGTTGTGATGTTTCCCCTTCATCTCTGATTTTCTTGATTTGGACATGCACTTTCTTTCTTTTGGTTAACTGGGCTAAAGGTGTATCAATTTTGTTTATCTTTTCAAAGAACCAGCTCTTGGATTCGTTGACTCTTTGTATTGTTTCCTTTGTTTGTATTTCATTAATTTCTGCTCTGATTTTTGTTATTTCTTCTTGTCTGCTGGGTTTGGGTTTCATTTGCTTTTGCTTTTCAAGTGTGCTGAGTTTCAATGTTGTCATTTATTTGTGTTTTTTCTGATTTTTTAATGTAGGCCCTTAGAGCTATAAATTTCCCTGTAAGGACACTTTCAGCGTGTCCCAGAGGTTTTGTTGTGTTGTATTGTCCTTTCCACTTCCACTTACTTCCAGGAATACTTTTATTTCTTTCTTAATTTCTCTTTTGACTCATTCATCATTCAGGAGTGTGTTGTTTAATCTCCATGTGTTCATGTGGTTACTAGGGTTTCTTCTAGTGTTGATTCTAAGCTTTATTGCATTGTGGTCTAACAGAATACAAGGAATTATTTCAGTCTTTTTGTATTTGTTGCGGTTTGTTTTGTGCCCCAGTACATGGTTGATTTTGCAGAAGGTTCCATGGGGTGCTGAATAGAAACTATATGCTTTGGTGCCTGGGTGTAATATTCGTAGATGTCTGTTAGGTCCATTTGATATGTGGTATTGTTTAATTCAGATGTCTCTCTGTTAACTCTCTGCCCTGTTGACCTATCTAACAGAGACAGTGGGTTATTGAAATCCCCTACTGTTAATGAGTGGGGATTAATCTGGGTCTTAAAGTCCTGTAGTAATCTTTTTATGAAGTTGGGTGCACCAGAGTTTGGTGAATATATGTTCATGATTGTAATAGCTTCTTCGTCAACTGTTCCTTTGATCAGAATGAAGTGGCCCTTTTTATCTCTTCTGATTAGTTTTAGTTTAAAGTTTATTTTCTCAGATATGAGAATTGCAATGCTTGCTTTTTACTTAGTACCATTCACTTGGTATATTTTTTTCCATCCTTTCACCTTAAGGTAGCGCCTGTCCTTGAAAATGAGATGAGTTTCTGGCAGACAAAAAAAAAATGGGTTTTGTTTCTTCATTCAACTAGTCTGTGTCTTTTGAGTGGGGAGTTCAGTGCATTGATATTTAAAGTTATTAATGAAAGATGTGTATTGAATCCTGTCATTTTTATTTCTCTTCACATTCTTGATATAGGTATGAATTTCCACATTTATACCTTCATTGAATTTCTTTCTGTAACCCCTTGGGTATAGTCTTTCTGTTCTTCAGCTCTTTGTATTTCTTCAAGACCTCTCTGAAAGGCTGGTGTTGTGGATATGAATTCTTTCAGCCTATTCATGTCATGGAAGAGTTTTTTCTTTCCCTTTCACCTATAATAGACATTTTGGCTGGGTAGAGTAAGCTGGGTTGGCATCTCTGGTCATTTAGAACTGGGAATACTTTGGTCCAGGCTCTTCTGGCTTTCATACTTTGGACTGAAATGTCAGCTGTAATCCTGATGGGTTTTCCTTTATATGTGACTTGTTGTTTCTCTTTTGCAACTTTCAGTCTTGTCTCTTTGTTCTGTACGTTTAATGTTTTTACTATGATGTGCCGTGGAGAGTTTCTTTTCTGGTGCTGTTTGGTGTTGTATATGCTTCTTCTATTTGTATGGGCTTGACTTTAATTTTGGGAAATTTTCTTTTACAATCTTGTTGAAGATGTGGTCCATACCATTATCTTGGGATTCTTCTCCTTCCCTTATGCCTATGGGGACTACTGGGAGAACTGGGTTGGTCTGGAGGCAAAGGATTAGGAAGCAGTGGGGATTCTGGGTGAAGAGGTCAGTCCAGGGGTCTTGGGTGCCAATGCAAGAAATGGGCCAGTACCCAGGCTAGAAGGGAGCTGGGAGGGTGAATGAGGCTGGAGGACTCAAGGCATTATGGGCACTGCTGGACTTACCCCAGAAAGTGCTGCACCAGGACAGCGTAAATTAGTTTATAAAATGCACAGGTAAGATAAAACAAAATGAAATGAATAATGTGGAGACCAAAAGGATACAGGAATATGTTTGTGTGTGTTTACATGTGCTTGTGTGTGTTAAGATGTACTTGTGTGTGTTAATTGTCCTTGTGTGTGTTTCTGTGTATTTCTGGGTGTTTGTTTGAATATGTGTGTTTCTGTGTGTGTGTTCTTGTGTCTGTGTGTATGATTCTGTGTGTTTGTGTGTCTGTGTGGCATGTCTCTGTATATTTGAGTGTTTGTAAACGTGTGTGTTTTATAGGTCTTGGCATAGTGAAGCTCTTTCCCAAGAATATAATCAAAGTTATGGACACACAGAAAGATACTTGAGAGCTAAAATATAGTTTTCAACAATATATGAAGTAAAATCAAGCTAAAACAAGTTGAAAACGTTTTACCACAGCACACGTCAGGCTGAGCACCAGGAGGGAGGGTTGACACTTAAATAAGGCAGTTTCAGAAATTCCTACACAGAAGTTCTCCCCACTCAATCTATGCTACAGTAGCTCACATTTCAGATTGACAGGTATTCAAAATTTTTAAAACTACATCATACAATGGCAAAAAAGGAACCAAAAGAAAGCAAAAGTGGAGGTGTGCATTAATTAAAGATTTCTTAAAGAAATGCTTGAAACATGACCACAAGCTAACTTTGGAAAAAGTATAGATGTCTAAAAAGGCATTGTGAGATGAATTATATGTCCTGAGAATAAATGGTTATATAACACTAAAATAAGCTTAGGCAGTAAGAGGATATTTATGACAGACTGATTTATAAAATCTGTTTAAAACATGGTATATTTTAATTAAATAATCATAAACTCTTCTCTGTCTGAACGTTCAATACAGAGTATTTGTAGGTTATTTTGAAGCCGTTTCTGAGTAATTTATTTTCATCTCCAGCTTTTTGTATATCTCTCTTCTTGCACCTTCTCTCCAGTGAAAAGGACCTGCATCAGTCATTATTTAAATGGAAAAGGCTGCTTAAAAAGAGCATTAAACGCAGAGACACACCAGGTGTGGGAACTTAGACAAAGATCATCTCAGAGTGGCCTGGATACTTGATCTGAGCTCTTAGGAATTAGTCACTTGATGTCCCTCGTAAGAGGAAAAGATCAATAGAAAACTAGTCATGCTATGAAACTCAGACATAGCTTAGTCTTATGGTAACTTTCAAAAAGAAGCATTTTAGTATGTCTTAGACTAGCAATGTCTTTGAATTAAAGAGCTCTTAGGAAGATTTGATCATACCTAATATCACTGTTTCCCTCAACAACTGCTCTCTCTCCCTGCAGACCATAGTTACCATCTCTTCCATGAGCCTCTGAAGCTCACACGCTAAGCTTCAGGATCCCAGTGTCTGTCCTCTGCTTATCTGTACCTGCTCCAGATTTTCTGTGTTAAGTCCAGCTGTTTTCTTCACTGTGATGCCCTTGTCCTGGGCCCAGTGGTTAGCATGTAAGTGCCCACTAATCCATTGTACTGGACAGAATTTTACAACACTCTTTTCTCATATGGGTGTGGGCTGAAGGTTTCACCATCACATGAGGAGATGACTCAGGAAAACACAGTGGGAAGCTGCATAGCCTTACAGTATACATCTGAGCTTCCCTTCCCAGTGATCTGGCTTGCTGCTGTAGACTCTGGGAAAGTCAGCAAATGGCTTGCTCTGCCTGTTCTATTTGCTATGTCAAGTAATTGATAAAAACTGGGCTGTGGTGATGATAAATTTGGTCACTCATAGAATCCTGGCGAAGAATCATGTACCTACAGAGAGCATGAAGATGGTATCAAATGTCCAGTTTGAAAGCTCTTGCCTGGTAAGGTGCTTGCTTTGCATTTACAAGGTCCTGGGTTTTATTCTCAGCACACACAACACAAAAACTAATTTTCCCAAAATTCAGTAAGATCAATTCTTTTCTTAGAAAAGTATTTTCAGGGCTGGAAAGATTGCTCAGTGGTTAAGAACACCCTCTGCTCTTGCAGAGGACCTGAGTTTGATTCCTAGCACCCATGGGAGGGCTAACAACCATCCTTAAACTCCAGTTCTGAGAAAATCCAAAGCCCTCTTCTGACTCTGCAGGGATTGCATGACATGGGTGCGCTAACATGCACACAGGCAGTGCACTCATACACATAAAAATATTTTTAATAAAGAAAAGTGCTTCCATTGTTATACATAGGTAAACAATCATATTTCATATGGCCCTGCAACAAGTATCTTATGTTTAAAATACAGAAGTTAAAAAAGCTAAGGAATGATGCAAACTCATCCTAGAATAATGAGAAGTACTCTAAGGATTTCTCCTCTCTTTTACTTCTTTTTTTTCTACTTTTCTTTTTCCTGTCTTTCTTTCCAGGTTTTTTTGATTTATCACACTGCTCTTTATAAGGAGTTTAAACTTTGAAACCACCTACCTAACCGATTCATTTTACTTGAAAAGGATCAATTTTTATCTCTGAATTTGGCTATGATTATATAGTCAACTGCCCTAGTCTAGACTTTATCATTTATAATATACTTCTTAGTCTTTAATCAGGATCAATATTAACTCCAAACTTTAACATTAATTAGATTGTAAATGTCCTCATCTCTATGATTATCTTGCTAATTAGTCAGAACAAGGTATTAGCACACATTCGAACTATGGATAAGATTGACTGTACCAGTCATAATAGTGTAGATATTTCAGATTCTTATCCAAATCTGAGGGAGTGAAAACAGTAGCTAGAAGCACTCAGACCCATGGTCAACTCATAGTAAAGTGTCTGGGGGCTGGAGAGATGGCTCAGCGGTTAAGAACACTGGTTGTTCTTGCAGAAGACCCAGGTTCAAATCCCAGCACCCACATGGCAGCTAACAACTGTCTGTAACTCCAGTTCCAGGGGATCTGACAGCCTCTTCTGACCTCTGCGGGTATTACACGACACGGGTGCACTTACCTACATGCAGGCAATACACGCATACACATAAAATAAAAATAATAAAAAATTTTAAAGTGTCTGATAGCTTGTGATTTTTTTCATTTGCTGACATTTGTGCAAAGCTCTGTTTTCCACCTCACTACAATGAAGTCACTGTTGTGGTGCAGACATGGGTGAGACACCAACCCGTGACATCCTTTCAGCAAAGCAGCCACTTTCCTCAAGAGCTTTTGACTATAAATATCACCACTCAATCCACCGTGGCTGATCACTGAGCCGTTGCTGCTGTTTTCTGTCACATGACAATATACATGCATACTCACAAAAATACTTCTCAAAATTAAGGATGAACAGAATTTTAAATCATCAAATCAAATTCTTATGAAAATTCTTATTTTCAAAAATTAAAGGAGGAATATTCTGTTAGCCGATAAATTGCTAAATTTCATTTCATCTTTACATGGAAGGGAGAAATAAAGAAAAGTTCATATAGATGACAACCACTTCTGGAAACACCCCCTCCTCCCCGGTTCAGTAGAATTTGTAATGAAATTTTTAACATCTCTCTGAGAACACACTGGCCACATCAGTTTTAACTGAAGAGCTAATGGAATAGAATGGGTCTCAAAGACCCAGTGAATTCTGTGCACACCAGGTTCAGAATCATTGCCACCTCCCTGAATTCATTACTTAGCTTAACAACTCTCTCCCATGTTCCTAACCAAGGCTTTTCACAATGTGCACTGTCATATCCATCACAAAACTGCATCTGAGCATGTTGCTAACCATCCAACAATCATCTCTGTGCTGTTTCATTTTTTAATTCTTACTGTCAGAACCCATAACTTAAACTCTAAGTTTTTATCTGTGTTCTGACATTTCAGAAGCAACATGCTGTATTTACCACGCTAGCTTCCCTGAGTCATGAATTCTTTCCATTCCCTTGTGATCTCTTCTTGTTCCAATGTTACCTTCTGTCTACTGTGCTGATTGTCTGACCAGAACGTCCCATGAATATTTTTGTCTGTCCTTTGACTTACTCCATGACAGTGTTATATTGCTTTATATTAGTTTCTCTTCTTACTAGTCTCATTATCAGACACAACACTCCCAGTTAGAGATATCTTATTTTCTTTTTTCATATTCACAGGGCCCGGGAGTAAAAGATGAGTTGAAAGTATCTCACAAAATCATTTTTTACCTATCAGATAAAAATCATAACACAGCCTGTGGTGAGAAGGAGGTACTTGCCCATGTTGTTGGTAAAATGCAATGACCAGAAGCAACTCCCTTCTATGCAGCACAGACTGACCTGAAACTTACAATTCTCCTGCCTCAGCTTCCAGTGTTAGGATCACAGACACACCTCCCAGCCCACGCAGCATCTCAGTAAACCGTTCACTGAACAAGCCCCTATCAGGGTACAGAGTAAGTACAGATGAATGTTATATAGTCCTCTCCGTGTTGCAGAATTAGTTTAGCAGAGAATAGCAAACATACATAAGTTCATGCAAAAATAATCAGTAACAAATTAATGACATCTACATGTATCTGAGAGTGAGCTGTATTAAACCCTGATAGATGACTGCACAGGTTGGAACACCTCATAGAATTTATATTTCAATGAAGAGGTAGATACTGAGTGTAGTCCCTTAAACAGCAGCTTAGAGCCTGCTCATTTATCACCTGTTTCTAATGTTGCACAGCATATCCACGCTTCATGTTCTGAAGATAAATATGGTATTAAACAGAATGCTCCAACCTACATTTTATGTATATCAGGCTACTGGCCATAATGGACTGAATTCACAGTGATCGTCCCTCCTTGGCCACTGTGGGCTGTAGCTGTGTCTGTGAGCTGCATTGGGTCACTGGGAAGCATCCAACTGGAAGGTTGTTTGGACCTGTGATTTATCTTCATTCTGCATGGTCATATTTTGTCCCACCAACATCACAGATAGACAGGGCCTACAGGGACTGTTCTGTCTTTGCTTTTAAAACTCTGGGCACCAGATGCACTGAACAGGATTTTTATGATCAATAAATATTTTAATTTGGCAAACAATATCAAAGATGGTAACAAAGGCTGAGTTCCTGGAGGAAAGGAATCCCATGGACTTTGAACAAAAGTGCTCTGTGAAAATTCAGTAGAATTCCAGAGCAAAATCATCCAGTCATCACAACTTAAACAGACTCCTGTGGCATCTGCCCTTCGATATTAGTATCAACTCTTCTGGGGATTATACAATAGGCATCAGGTCTACATGTTACAGGGAGGAATCTAAGTGGCCCAGAGTCATTTCCAGTCAGAATCCTTTAGCTTCTCAAGCGTAAACCCTTCTATATCAGGAGAGAAGAAGGGATGTGTCTGTAGTAGGGAGACTGTTGGCTTCAGGCAGGGAACTGAGCTGGTACATAGTTGTATCTGCTGCCCCAGGTAAGCACCCATGAGAAGGAAGAGAGACACAACATGACCCAAAGAAACCTGATAAAGTAAAAATTCAGAATTCCCCAAAAAGCCCAGGTAGTATTCTGGGATCCCATTGTATTTGATCCAGGCTCTTAAAAGACATGCTAACTGTCTGAACTGCAAAATTGCTGTGTATCTTCTGTGAAGCCCTGATAAGCAGCACACACATGACTAGTCTTATAATGTCAATAAAGCAGACCTCTTTGAATCTCACTTCTTACTATTTTGTTTTAATAAATACCATTTTCACCCATTACTAATATATTATATTGACATTAGAGCAGTCAAAAGAAGCCTAAAATACAGACTCAGTGGGTTCACTAACTTCAAAATTAGTTGAGCTGGCAAGGGCTACAGAGAGGTTTGCTTAAGGGGATAAATTACCTATAATGGAACCGTTGTTTATTTTCTCCAACCCCCACCCTCCTTTGAAAGCAAACAGCTTCTGGTCCTGATGAAATAATGGAGGTAGAAATACAGTCCCTGATGCCAGCTTTGTTGCTGGCTCTGCAATCCTTATAATTACAAGCACACTTCCTCTTTGTTAGAGATAACGCTAATGACTGGGCTGGCTCATCCATGGGCATCTCTGCAGCGCTCTAGGACTGTTGCCCCACTTTACCTCACAGATTTCTGCCTCAACTCCAGACTGGCTACTGTATCAAATGATGATAAAGCTGATGAGAAGCCAAGGCACACTGCCAATTCAGCCCAAGCCCAGGAGACGTTTTGACTCTGGGGTAACTGCTGATCCACGGCTCCCTACTGTTTTCCATGCAAAAATTTGAAATTGACATTGATCTTGTCAACACCACCATAGAAAATTCCTTTAAGATGAAAAGAGCACTTTATGTATAGAGCAGCTCCCAGTGCAGGTAAGTGGTGGAGTGTGAGGATGCTGAGCCTTCGTGTGCAGACTTCCTTCTTGATCTTTGTAGGTTTTCTGTTTTCTTCTCTACAACTGGCTTCCATGGCTACCCTTGATGGGGGGACAAGAAGACTGTTTTCAAAGAACAAAGCATACTGTAGTCAGGACAGTCGTTACACAGCAGGGAAACAAAACAAATAAAAGTTCTCTTCTTGAATATTACACCTGGCCATGCTCTCGGGAATGGTGATTAGTTGAAAAATGCAGTCAGGAATAAAGGTGTAGACACTGGCCTTTGTAAATGAAACTCCAGTCGGATGTGTATTTGTTAACAGATCAAAAATGCTTCTAGGAGTATCGCTGAGTTTTTATGAGGCATTTTGAAGATGGTTTGGATAGAAAGGTTGGTATCTCTCTACTGGGTACATTTTTCTCAGTTCTTGTTCAAAACAGCAATTTTTGGGATGAATGACACCATCCGAAGACATTATATAATGTGATATCCTAAAAATAAAATGTCTGAACATCAAATTTCCTCAGCGTCCTGAGGTTCAGAAGATGACTGGAGAAAGAAGGCTCGGAAATAGGGCACAGGGTTGAAAACTGTGGAAAGAAAGTTACAGCAAATAAGGAAATAAGGACAGGTGAGGTTAGAGAGACTTTCATCCACTTATTTCATCCACCCTCCTGCTGCAAGCAGGATGCCAGGGACCAGATCCATCTGCCTTCCTTTGAACTCATAATGCTTAGTCTTAGTTCTTTAACTTTAAAAAAGTATTTATTTTCCTATACTTTTTATTTCATTGGTTTGCTTACATTTTGTATTCCATTTCTGGATAGTGCTTGCAAATTCACAACAAACTTGAAGCATCACATCCTATTCTCAGCAGGCATCTACAGCTGCTGATTTCTCATCAGTCCAAAGAACCAAGGTCCCAGTGTTAGCTAGCATAGAGACTCCTCTGACTCCTCAGTGACAGCTCCATCCTACACTCCTGGGGCCTCCCTTGATCACGTCCTTCATTTATATACTTCAATGACATGATATCATTTTGAAGTACTATATATGACAGGTCATGATATAATTTCTGGCTTTTGCATCTCAATTGCATTTAATAAACATCAAAAAGAGAAAGAGCGGGGCATAGTCTCTCTAGGAACATTCCAGCTAACAAAATCTACCAGTAGCCAGTGTCTTTTACTTTGCTCTAAGTATTCTTCAAAAATTACTTCACGATGGTCTGTTTGAATGGTAACCATCATTTCAGCATATGAATTCTATTCATATCCTACACAGAATGTTGCCTGAGGGTGAATGTTTTCCATCCTGGTGCTGTCTCTGAACACCACCAATCCAGAATAGCTAATAACTGGTCTCTGCTACAGGTGATGGGGGAAGAGATGAAGTAAGTGAAGGCACTTTCCCCTCACTTTCCCTGTGTTTCTCTCATGACCACAGATGTGTTGTTCTAGGAGACCTGAGGGCTGCTGGCCTATTTATAATGCATCCTTCATGGATGTCTTCCAGAGCTCTGGAGATAGCTCAGTCAGTAAAGAGCTTCCCTTACCAGCATGAAGACCTGAGTCAAGCCACCTAAAAACCAGGCATGGTGTATGTGTAGACCTTTAATCCCAGCGCTGGGGAGGTGGAAACATAGCACCCCCAGGACTTGCTGAAAGCCAGCCTAGCCAAATGGGCAAGTTCCAGGCAGGAGGGAAACCCTGTTTCCAAAACAGCAAGGTGGACAGCTCCCAAAGTTGATGTCTGGCCTCCACACACACGTGCATACACACACACACACACACACACACACACACACACACACACACACCTAGGTCTCTTGTTTTCCTATCCCACAACTTCCTTCCATTTTCCTACATGGTTCTGATCACTTGCAAAACTTTATTATGAATGGAATAAAGAGACAGTGCTTCCTTTGAGAAGAATTTGAGATATTAAACACTGTTTCCTCCAGAGGTGAAGCTTCATTTCTTTTCCTTGGGTGTGGGATGAACTTACCACTTCCTTTCTAAAGAGTAGAACAAAAATGATTCCAAAACACACAATGTCCCATGATGTCATATGGATATCACATGTCTCAAATATTCCTCCCCACAGTCCAATCACAAGAAAACATCAGCCAAAATAAAGTGATAAATATCCAAAAATATACCTTATCAATACTCTTCAAACATAGCAAGGCTATTAGAAGCCATGAAAAACTTGGGACTGGAGAGATGGCTCAGTGGTTAAAAGCACTGACTGCTCTGTAGAGGACCCCGGTTCAGTTCCCCGTACCTACATGACAGCTAACAACCACCTGGAACTTGAGTTTCAGGGGATGCAACACCCTCTTCTGACCTCATTGGGCACTGCACAACACAAGTGCACTTACATACATCCAGGCAATACACTCATACATATAAAATAAAAAATAATAAGAAGTCAGGAAAACCTGAGAGATTCTCAAAGATAAAAAGATGGAGAGTGCTGCGGAGGCGGGACAGCAGAGAGAAGGGCCTCCTAGGTTAGATCTGATGAGAAGAAAGAGGAAAATCTGGGGAAAATCCAAGCATGCATAGTCTGGAGTTTCTCAAGAGCACTTTACTGGGGTTAATGCAGTTTTGATAAATGACCCATGGCTATGGCATTTGTTCCTTTTCTGTTGCTGTGATAAAATATCCAGCTAAAACAACTTTAGGGAGAATGGGTTTGTTTTGGTTACAGTTCCAGAGAAAGAGCCTATCATGGTGGGGATGTGGCAGCAGAAACAAGAAGCTGGCTTGTCACACTGCTTCACACAGGAAGCAGACAGAGAACAGGAAGTAAGGCCCTACTGTAAAATCTCAAACCCACCCCCAGTGACTTACTTCCTCGCCAAGTCTTTATCTCCTAAAGGCTTGGGAATCTTCCAAAACAACACCAGGCGTTGGAGACCAGGTGTCAAACGCTTCACCCTATGAGAGACATTTCATTTCCAAACCACAGCAGTTATGTACAGGTAAATTCTAGGGCAGTTGTGGAAACAGGAATTCTATGTGTGCTCTCAGTGTCTTATCTGAAAAGCTAAATGAATTTCAGAATTAAAAAAAAAAAAAAACCTGAAAAAGAGAGTGAGATATTGGTTAGGTTTTTGCTTGCCTGTTTATCTCTTGCCTCTTGTGACACTGTGAGCTCCAGGAGGCCAACAGGTTCTGACTATACCAAAAAGGAGAGATCTACTAAGATCTTAGGCCATTCTTGTTGGCTGGGTAGGTGTAGCTGTGGGAAATGGGCTCAGCCCATACCTCCTGTACAGAATTTATCTTCCCATTTAGGACATCTCAGCACACGGGTACAGTGTGAGACCTCACTAAGATACCAGATGTACACAGCTTATTGGCTTACTTGGCTACACAGTTTCTAAATCTCATAGACATGCTCACAGGTCAATCCAATGGAGTCGTTCCTTAAGTGAAGTTCCTTCTTCCCAGGTTACTCTAGTTTGTGTTTAACTAACTAGCAACCTCTATATCTGACCTAACTTTCTATGACTGTTCATAAATATCTCAGAATGTATTCTTCAACTGAGCAAACTTGTAGCTTCTGTAAGTCGAAAGCTTCTTATGTGGGTGCTAGAGATCTGAACTCAGATCCTTTTGCTTGTGCAGCACCCACTCTTAACCCTTGAGCCTCCTCCCCAGCCCCCATGTTGTTTTTGGAGACAGGGCGTTTCACTGACTGGGAAAAACTCTGGCCAAAGGTCTAGGCTGACTGGCCAGGGAGCCTTAAGAGTCATCTATTCCCATCAGTGCTAGGATCACAAGCATGTGCTACCATGCCCAGCTTTCTACAAGTGCTGGGGCTTGAACTCAGATCCTCCTGCCCGTACTGTACAGACTATGCCATCACCACATCCCACTTTCATTGCTCTTTGACTCTGACAGTTCCTGTCATCTCTTTCAAGGTGCAACATGTTATTCAATGTAACTTAAATCTGTGTTCCCAGGCCAGAGAAATTAAGATGTGTTTCAGAATAAATGACTGTCTCATGCCCTTTAAACCAGAGTTACTTTATGACAACAGAGTTCATAAAATTATATTTTCTAAAAACCTAGTTTCTTTAAGCATTGCTACATTCATATGAAGATTTATAGCTGTCTCTAAAATTAGATCTATTCGACATATGATAACTTAAGATGTTGAGAACAACTTTCTCAGGAAGATGTGTGAATCTCTCTGACACTGGACTTACCCAGTGTAGTGTAGTGTGGTGCTGAAAATGAAGTGGCTAATTTAAAATGTGTGCTCACCTTACTAGGTGACTCAGAAAGATTAAATCACTTTTGGACATAAATTATATAAATTAGAAATAACAAAACTTTGACAAGGGAGAAAATTCACATGAACAGGGTTTTAGGAACCTGGGCTGCCCTGATGGAGTCATAAAATGTATTTTTTTCTTAATTTTCAAAGTTCATAAGGAGAGATGGATCCCTGTTACAAAGGTGTGTCTGGATTTCTAACTGCATCTTTGCCCTGGGAACCAGGGAACAAGAGGACAGGCCTTTTAGAGAGGTGTCTCCTCTGTTTCATGTGAGACTGCTTCACTCACCAAAAAGAGTTCTGAAACCTGACTTTACTTGCATATATTGTCCATGCCAGCTCACATTCTCTGCATTAAAGAAACTTTTCAGTTAAGTACTTTCCTGCTAATGATGTCTGAAAACTGAAGGCCAGGTAATGAGTAGATCAATAGCTTCCATTAAAGCCTCTTCGTAGAGCCTCTGCTAATTTAATCACTTCTGATGTGACCTCTCCTTTGCATAGAGAGATACCACTTAAACTCACAGGCAGGATTGATCTGCTAAACCCGAGGAAGGTAGAAAAGAGATTGCTTAATTTAAAGAACATCCAAAGATGGTGAGAATGATTAAGAAGTGTGCTATAAATACTCCCATAATCCTTATTTCTAATGAGTCTTAAAATTAACACTCCATTTTTTTTCCTTAAGTCGGTGATCAAATATCAATAAAATAATTCTAGGTCAAGGGGAAGAAGGCCAGACAGGAGGCATTTCAGGATCTGGAGGCAGAAGAAATGCTTTGCCTTAAGATATTTTGCTTTCCAGGGTCAAAAGTTCACATTCAGCGTTGTGACACCAGCACACTCATTTGAACTAAATTTCCATAAATACTTGTTAACATTCTTAGCCTTAGAGTTGGTGGAAGCTAGGGATCTGTGTACATTCCAAAGGAATGTCTATGTGAAGATAGAAGGAACTTCCTTTGGAACCTAATAGTGAACAAGGATGTTAGGCCACATACGGGGTAGTGATGAAAGGCTCTTAAGGGGGAAAAGTAGCACAAGATCATTTTGGCCTCCAACCTGAAATATTCCAGTGCTCCACAATCAATCAGGTTTGTAAGACTGTTTTGCACAGGTCTAGCAAGACTGTTTTACACAGGTCTAGCTTTTTTCCTAGGAACACCCACACCCACAATCTCTCTGAAACATACATGTTTTATATAGCCCTTTTGTTGATACGATCTGGAGATCTTAGAGTTAAAACTTTGGACATGTTAAATTTGGCAATTTTGTTGAGCAGAGAACCATTCCTGACAGTGGAAACTGGCAGAAGACTTCAGGGGAATGTGGGTAACACTTAGGCATGGAGCAGGGAGGTAAGGTACAGAAACGGGGTGGTTTGTAGACATTTGCCTCTAAGCATGGCTCAGTGACTGATTGCCTAGGATTAAGTTAAGCTCAGCTGTTCTTGGCTGAGACTTAGTTGTTACAAAATACACTCCAATCTAGATGTTCGTCTAGAATTGTTAGACTAAGTTGCAGTTCTATGCTTGAGGGTTTAAGGATGAAGGCACTTGCATGCCCAGTTAAGTTTAATTTAACATTATGATCATCTGGAACAAATGTCCATGATTTAGAGAGTATATTTCATTGGGAGGAGATCAGCATTACATTGGCATTAAAATAATAATCTTAATTTATATATCCAGACCTAATTATATCAGGGGCTTGCTATACTGTGTATTGAGACAAGTACTCTGTCTAAGCATCTGACTCTGTTCTCCCCAAACAAGCATATATTTGCCTCAATTTCCAAGTGAGGGAGCTAAGGCTTGGGACCAGTTGACCAGTGAGTCTTGAGTCTGGGAATCAGAAATTACCCCAGGCAGTTTAAGCAGGAATGGATTTAACCCACTGACTTAGGTACTTAGAGTCACTGAGCAGTGGTGAGCAGGCTTTAGGCTAGACCCTAAGCATAGTGTCCTGAAAACATGACAAGACTGGTCTCCAAGGCAAGGACACTTGCCGAGTTACTGTCAAATGACTCTTGAACAGCTGGACAGGGAAGACAGGCAGGAAGCTCTCAAAGCCATCCCCAAGGGTCTCCTGATATTTACAAATACAGATAGGAGTTCGCTGCTCAAGAAAAAGCCCCTATTTCCATTGGCTTTTTTGGTCAGCAGTAAAAAGCAAAGCGCAGAAGGAATACGGCCTTTGCCTTTCAAGACTTCAGTGAGTTCATCTCATTGGTGAACATAATTTACATAAAGAATCCTGGCTGCATGGAAATCTAGGAAATACGCCGGCAGCCTTCTAGTCCTTACAGCAGAGCAAACCACCTTAAAAGAGGTGGAAATGGACATTGAGTGCCAAGTAAACATTACGTGTAACAGAGAGAAAAAATGTGACATATAACAGAAGGCAGGAAATCAAAGCACATGAGAGTGGAAGTCAGGTCAACTTGTCTGAAAGCTGGGGACTGAAGCACTCTGCTGCCTGCCTCCAAAGCAAAGGCACCCTATATCCATGCAGCTTTTTAAAGAAAATTCCATTTTTTCTTTTAAGCAGGAAGCATCATCTTAGCCTGGAAAGAATGGATATGGCAAAAGAGTACTTATAACCTTTTCCTCTCCTCACGTCATCATCCCATCATAGTAATTAACAAGGATACAATGTTTGCTGTGCAAATATAAATAATAATGAAAGTTGCTAAGATGTATATAAATTATGTGAAATTGGACAACATACCTGCTTAGAAATATCCTATATTCAAATACCATAATATTCTGTGGTCAGGAAGGAAGCTGTGGTTTTTTTTTAATATTGGTATGATTTTATAATAATCTGTATTTTGAAAGTCAAACTATTTCAGGAACTTCTTCAAGATTTTTTACATTCTAGAATAATCTCACCACTGTCAGCATGTATCTGACTTCAGCCAGTGTGATATCAGAGCCAGGCTGGGCTGACAGCAGTCCCTTGACAACAGAGCTATAGGAAGCATGGATGATTGCAGGACCAACCTCTCTTCTGCCCTGTGAAGAAGGCAGGAGCTGTCGACACTGTTTGCTTTGTATAACGCTCCATAATACTTATCTACCAGATGTTCTTATGCATTTTAAGATTTACAAAGCAATTTTCTCAGTCTAGGAGGAACTTTCCCTAAGCTTTTGAAGACTTATGATGACCAACTTCCAAGGCTGGTCTTAAACATCAATATGTCTGGTACATGGTAACTCTACTTAGCCTGCTTCTAAGGACAAGGAAAGTCACTGGTTGTTGGAATGACTGAGCTCTAACCTTTGACAACGTGTGAACTTGACCGTGTCATTCCACTTCCCCTCATTCTCCTTCATCCTCAAACACTGTAAGATGCATAACATTTTAGTGAAATCACTAAGAAGAATCACAGTTCTTTTATTTCATGCATTTCTGGCCAATTGCATATCTTGTTAATATAATAAATATAATGGATGAGGGGCTGGAGAGATGGCTCAGCTGTTGAGAGTACTGACTGCTCTTGCAGAGGTCCTGGGTTCGATTCCCAGTACCCATATGGCGTCTACAAACCGTCCTTAACTCCAGTTCCAGGGGAATCTGAAGCCCTCCTCTGACCTCCACAGCATTGCACGACATGGGTGCACTCAGACACATGCAGGCAATACACTCATACACAAAATTTAAAGAAAAAAGAGGAGCACTGGCTACTCTTGCAGAGTGCCAAAGTTCCATTCCCAGCACCCACATGGCAGCTAACTCCAGTGCATAACTGGTGCGTAACTCCAGTTCCAGGGGATTCAATGCCCTCTTCTGACCTCTTTGAAAATTGCACAATACAAATGCACTTGCATGCATGCAGGCAATATACTTGTACATAAAAATAAAAATATTTACAAAATAAAAATACACAATGGATGAGTCCTTTTCACATATGCCCCTATCATACTGCGAAGGTTAGGACAGAGTGTAAGCATTTGCCATGTTCCTTAACTTTTTTCTTTCTGGGGTGAGTTTTGCCAAGGTTTTTTATACTGTATGTTGGAAGGAGGAGGCAATTGAATACTTTTCTGAAGAAAATTTTACCAGATATTGGGCTTAATTCATATTTATTTTAAAGATCACTTTTTGTTGTAACAAATATAAAGTTATTGATGCCTTACAAATTGTCAAAAATGCTTTAAGTACAAAAAATACATTAGTAAAATGAAAGATACATTATGTTATTTGGTACATACTGTTACTGCTCCCAGTAAGCTGGATATTTATTTTGAAGACACAAGAATATTTACTCATTAGATGTTAGTAAATCTGCTTGAAGGAAGTGCGATTTGTATGCATGAAAGCTATGCTGTTTTTTAAAAAGGCAACATTTCTGTTCTTACCTGCTACTTTATGGAGTCCGCAGTACAGCAGTAAGGTAATAAATGAGCCACAGGAAATATAAAGGCATATTTTTGATAAATAATTACATAAAATAGGGTCCATTACTCAATAATGATCTTTAATTTCCTACATGGGTGAGATGCATACATGATGTTCTGGACTCCTGAGTGCTTACCATTTTGGGCGTACTTTTATGAAGTAATATAAGCAAAATCTCCATCTCTTTTGTATATCAAAGAAGCCAGATGTCTTACTTTTGATTCTAGTGAGTCAAAGCTTTGTTCTTTGAATGGGTGAACACCTCAGGGGAAGATGACAGTGATAATGAAAAGCAGAAAACTTTCCTCCTAAGCCTTGTTTGGCAATTATACAAGTCCACTTTGCGTTACAGATAAACTTAACATTTCGACGAGTTTATTTGAGCAAACAGCTCTTCATGAATGCAGAAGCCCCAGACTCAAAGCAGTGTAGTGATCTAACACTGAGTGGCTGACCCAGGGCTCTGAGTAGAAACTTCTAGAAGTATTTCAGGAAGCAGAACAAAGAGAGCATTTTATTGTTTGGAAGGGGGAGACCCTATTTGGAGATGAAACCAAACCTACTTTGGTAAGTTTGGTTGTGGATTAGCTAGTTTCTGATTGGTAAAGTTCAGTTTAAGTTAGTTGGTGGTTATAGATGGCTATTTGGTTTTGCTTTGTGAGACATTACTAATCACTGCCTTGGAATTTAGTTTGTTTAGATACAAAGGCACTTTGCCTCATGGCTCCCAATTTCATCATCATAATTATAGACAACTTAGTTCTGTCCAAATTTATCAATTAAATCATAGTACTTTGCAGACTGGGTTCAGTGACTATGAACTTCTGAAACCTGGAATCTTTGAATTAGAGGATGAGCAGGGTTATCCATTTCATCTCCTTCCAGAGTCACCTTGTTTGTTCTTCTTGTGTGTTCCTTGGAGCCCTTTGCTTTGCTCTGGTGCTCAAGGGGGAAGGATGTGATCCTGAAAAAATAACCACCTCTGTGGTGTGCAGAGCTGGCTGAGCTGTTTTCTGGCAACAGGCATTTTGTCTTTCTTCTCTAGAAACTGTTTACCAGGATTATCTGTACAGATGGTGGCGGAATCTTTGGCCAAAGGCATTTCCTTCTTTTTATTTCTTAATAGATTTTGGACACATTGATGTGAGGAGCAAAACCTCTATTATATTTTTGTTTTTTATCTGCCTATGCATTGAGTGGAATGCCTCATGTGCTTAGGCTGCAAAGTTGGAGCAATCAATCACCATTATTAAGTCAGTGTTTTAAGGATGACATTTTGTTGTGTCCTCCCTAAGCAACTTATTAAATGTGTCATCTGTGTTCTTCAAGTTTATTTCCAAAACAGGCATTGCTATAAAAAAATAGCCTTTGGTATACTTCATGATGTTATTCATTATTATTTCATTTTTTTCACAGTATTTTGCTCAATTATAATCAGATTTGTTTGATCTGTTTTCCCTACTAGATTAAATTCCACAACAGAAGGCTACATTTGTTTGTCACACTCTATGGTCAATGTTGTGTGAGTTTATTTTGTATATATTATATCTCAAACTTCAAAAGTGGCCTGTGCCTGGAAACTAGGATCTTCCTTTCACAAGCCAAGACTGGGGATGTCAAGACCCCTCTTCATTGCACAGGTAGTGAGTAGTGAAGGGTTGCGACCAGACCCCAGCACTCAGGTGAACCCATTCTGCAGCATCTCCTGCTGCTGGAGCTGTGCAGGGGAAGAGAACCATGTTCTGAAGCAGTCTCCTCACCTGTGATCCTGGCTTATCTTTGTAGCTGACAAGACTGTCCTATCAAAGTCAACAAAGACTAATAGCTGACACTTCAACCAGATATGTTTCAGGCATGTGAAAAGTGTCCACAAAAGGGCATTATATAAACATCAGCACTATTTCCAATCTGACACTATTGTAAGTACAAGTTAACCATGATAGGTCATGATGTGACTTTGAATATTTTTATAGATTGTTTTCTCGCTATATTGTAATTCTTCTACCTAATTCATCTACTAATTGACTGTGCTTTTGAATTAGTTTAATTTGTATTTATTTATGTTTTTGAAAATCCTAACAAGTTTATTGGACTTGCTAACAGAGCATAAGGTAGAGGTTTATTTACAGAAGAGTGGGTGCCCCCCCATTTATGGCTGTGCTGCTAAGTCCACACTCGAATATAGATCCTGTAACTTCTCGAGAGCCACACAAAATAGTGAGAGAGGTGCCTCATGGCTGTTCTCAGCCCCTTCCCCCATATGACTATGCTTTTAAACAATAATAACTCTTGATTCATCTACCCTAGAGAACATTTAACATTTGCACTGTTATGTAAATGTGTCCAAAATGGTCACCTGTATCTATTTGGATAAAAAATTATTAATAATAAAATTTTCTACAGTGTATTTTGATTATATTCAACCCCCTCCTCCCTATAATGCATCCCAGGTTCACCCCAGCCCTGATCTTTGTGCCTTCTTTTTTGAAAAGAACTCATGTAGTCCAATTTGTGCTGCCCATATGTTCTGGGGTGTGGGGCATCCACTAGGGTATGATCACCTATCAGGAAACACACCCTTAAGGAAATCTGACCTTCATTCCCCCAGAAGCCAACTGTCCATAGCTCTTCAATTAGGGTGGAAGGTTTTGAAGACCTTCCCATTCTGTGCAGGAATGTTGACTGTCTTGGTCTTGTGCTGGTCTTGTGCTGGTCTTGTGCTGCTGTGAGTTCATGAGTGTAGTGATCCTGTCACTTCCAGAAGATGCTGTTCTTCCAGTCCTTCCCCAACTCTAGTTCTTAGAGTCTTTCCATCTCCCCTTTGACATAGTCCCTGAGCCTTGGGCAAGGGCAATATAGATATACCATTTGTGGCTGAGCATGTCACGACAATTTGTGATAGAAACTAAAAGTTCCCTGGACGGGCGTCTCACCCCAGCCCCGCTGATAGTTAACAGTTAACCGCATCCCTATCTCAGGCCTGATGAAATGCCACAGCTACAGAAAAGTGAGACAACACACTTCCTGCCAGGATGCTGCTCTGCTGTCCTGGGGCCCTGTTATCAGCCGTCACGGCCGAAACAGCTTCTTTGTTCTGCTTAAGCAAGGAACTCCAGAAAAAGGGCCCAAGGACACCTTAACTCTGTCTTTATTACTCTTGTCTCTATCCCACAAATATTTCCAAATCCTATCATAAGTGGTATGGATTTGAAACTTCAGTCTCCTGTTTTGTTACCCTTGAATCTTAAAATAAACCCTTAATTCTTGCAAAAAAAGCATCATTGTTTCAATTATTTCCATACTAAACCATGGATAGAGCAGGTCTGGTTCAGTAGCATATATTCATGGAGAAACTGAGTTATCTGTTGCATGGGAAAAAGAAGAAATAAACCACCTGTTTGTGGATGTCTGTGACTACATAAACATGACTCATCATGGCCCAGAGCTATCACTCCAATGACGAGGTACCAAGCACCTTACAGCACCTGCATGATGTTGTGAATTACCATCCCTCCCTGAGCCTCTTGTGGCTTGCCTGCCTCAGTGTGGCTTTCTGGGAACAGATGTGTGCTTCAGATGCCTGAGAACCAGGATCACCATGAAAATGCTGATCCTCTTATACAGGGTGAACATACCACTCATCCCTTTAAGCAATCAAAGGCCTTTTAAAAAAACTTTTAAAAAATATTTTTTATTATTTTTATTTTATGTGTATGTGTGTATTGCTGCATGTATGTAAATACACCCATGTCATACAATGCCTGCAGAGAACAGAAGAGGCTGCTAGATCCCCTGGAACTGGAGTTACAGACAGTTGTTAGCTGCCATGTGGGTGCTGGGACTTGAACTGGGGTCTTCTGCAAGAACAGCCAGTATTCTTAACCACTGAGCCATCTCTCCAGCCCCCCCCCTCAAATTTTTTAATTGAGTTTTTGTGCATTCGTATAATAGATCTTAATCAAATTTAGACCCCCTCCCCCATCTGTGCCCCTTCATAGATTCCCCCCATGAGATTTCATGCATTCTGTCATATATGTTAAGTCCTATCCGGTCAAGCATTTGTACCTAGTTGTTCCTTGGTGCAAGTTCAGCCTATCTAGAGTCTCTCTCTTAAAGATGATCTACTCCCCTTCACCCAGCAGTAATCAGTTGCCAAGCCTTGGCTAGGGCTGGGGCCTGCTTAAAATCACCTGGTCTCTACCACGTTGCAGAGGCACCCAGTTATCAGAATTCAGAAAATGTGTGCCTCGGCACAGAGGAAGGCAAGCTTTGACTAACCTAAAGGTCATTCTCAAGGGCACTCTGCCAAGCTGCCACCTGCAAAGCACGTCATGTCTAAAGAGCCTCATTTTTCAGACCTCTTTGCTTTGTAGGCTTGATCTCTGTTTTACTTCTTTTCATTTTATTTGATTTGCTAAAACTTTACTTTCCTCTTTTCGATTTTTGGGAATTTCATACATGACTATTGCTTTTGCATTATTTCCATCCCTCCCAGAACCCCACCAACTCCTCCCATGTTACCCACTCCTTCTTGTTTTCTTGTCCTCCTATTTGACTGTTATCATTACATATACATGTCAAACACACACACACACACACACACACACACACACACACAATGGAGACAAATGAAATGTCCCTCAACTAATGAATGGATAATAAAAATATGCTACAAATTTGTACAATGGAGTTCTACTCAGCAGTTAAGAAAAATGGAATCATGAAATCTGCAACTAAATGAATGGAACTAGAGTAACCCAGACTCAGAAAAACAAGAGACACGTGTTTTCTCTTTTGCGGATCTTTGCTCTAAATCCTTAGAATGAGTATATATCCTGATGTAACCACAGGAGCCAGGAGATGGAAAGGAGCTATGGGAGTACAGGGGAGGAAGAAGCTTAAGGGAGGTGGATAGTAGGTGATGGTGTTGTTAGGAGGAAATGGGTAAAAGGGGCTTTAACTTGGGCAGGAGGAGGAAGGGGCAGAGAGAGTAAAGAGATATAAATAATGCTGAGTGGTATGAAAAATCAGAAGGAAATGTATTTAGAAAGTCTACTGAAAAACACACATGCAAGTGTGAGTGAACGTGTACAGCTGATGGCTATCTAATAAAAATCACAGTGTCAGGAAAGGGAAACCTCCCTTTGAGCTGTTGGTCAGGATAGTCCAAGAGACTCCCAAAATAAATGCAGACTGTTGCCATAGCCCTTGATTGCTTCCCAGAATTCGAAGGTAAGGCACCATTGCCAAAGACACTACATACTTCAGATACAGGACTTGGAGCAATTGAGTTGGAACTGACTTGGAAGCCTCCTCCCTGAGACTAGCAAGCTACCAAGGGAGAAAACCAATCAAGGATCCTATCAAGGTGTAAAGTCTGTGAACTACAACAATGACCAGCCCAGCAAATAGTCTCTATTGGTGTAGTAGTGTCACTTTTGTCTTGGGACAATCAAAAGCTGTTTAATTGGACTTAAGCACCCAATGGAAAGGGAATCATGCATGGTAGTATAAACATAGCCAAGTGCACAGGGTTGGAGGCGGTCAGAGACCATAGAGAAAAACCTACTATGGTCAATTTCCTACACCAATGTAATTTCTTACCCTATTCTAAATACTTATATTTACAGACAAGTGCACCCCTCACCACTCATTGCAGCGGATGGAGAGCATTACAGAGTTTCACAGCTGGTGAAATGCAGAGAATAAATGACTATGTGGTGTCCGGCCCCAAATGACACATCTGCATCTACATCTAAGGCTCAGGGAACATTGTGTGGAAGAGAGGGTGGAAAGAATGTACAAGCCAGAGGGACAGGACACTTACTGCTCGTTGTCACACTCTAGACACAATACGGAAGTTGTGGTAATGAAATCTCCACAGAATGTTGGTCTAATGAGATCTGCATAATGACAAAACCAGTTGACATGCCAAGGTGGATGGGCCACCTCAAGATGAAGAGCAACAGGTAATCATTGGATGCCGAAGCAGGGAGAATCAGTTTTCTCTAAGGGCTAGAACCCTGAGAACCTACTCTCAAATGGACAGTACTAAACACACGCAGAATAGCACCATTAAATCTATTCAGTGTATTATGAGTGTGTGTGTGTGTGTGTGTGTGTGTGTGTGTGTGTGTGTGTGTGTATACAAGAGTCCACTAAGGGACTCCATGCATTATACATATATATGTATATATGAATATTTATAAAACTGCTTTTAAAAGTATGAGTCAGTTAGTCAAGAAGGCAGTGGAAATAAGTTTCACCTGCTCCTTGCGAGGCCTCAAGGCTTGGTATGATTAGCTTGGCAGCTTTACTTCTCCAGAAACCTGCATCCAGGAGACTGAATTGCATCGAGAATGTGTGAGACTCTTCTGCAAACACTGTTATTTCAGCATGCCAGAGGAGAGAGGAATTTACAACCTCATTCTGAACAGGCTGCATATGTGAAGAATCAGCCATGTGCACAGCTTGAACTTAGCAAGTTCTTATTTCACTTCCAAACACTGTTCAGGAAGAAACCAGTGTTGAAAGGACTTCCTGGTAGGTGAATTCATCATACAGTCTTAAGGCTCACCCCATTGGCACATTACGTCCTCTGAATTAAGAGGATACAGTGAGTACCACATGTCCTTCCAAGCTTAGCATCAATAATGGTGCACATCTAGTCAGAAAAGCAGCTTCACTAATCTGCAGTTGCATGCTTTCAGGCTGCCATAAGCCTGCATGATGTCAAAGTCAAGTTGGACTTGGACCTTTCTCCAAGGGTGGCATGAAGCACCAGAGCCATGACTTGGGAATGGAAGTATTATTAAAAACCGTCAGTTTGAGGAATCAAATCTGGAGAGCAAGACTGTTAGTGTGCAGACAAGAAAAATTCTAGACAAGAAATTTCTAGAATCATAAATGAAGAGTCAGAGGTCAAGTCCTGAGTGTATGCAGAGTGTCTGATGAAGTTTCTGTAGAAAGCATGTCATTGTCCACTCTGCCCTGAAGGTGAAGACCAGGGCAGCTTTCAGCAGAAGGAGGGGAAGATTGGATATGTGGGTGAATTATCCTGACAATGAAGATGTTCCCAAACTAATCTTTGGGGTAAAATTGAAAGCACTTAGTAAAAACATCTTGTTTCCATATCTGAGACTCAGCATCCTATCAACTATTAGCAATCCTACATGGTTTCTGAGTCAATTTGAGTCATTATAAATGTGCTTTGTGATAACTCTCATTTCTTTAGCCTATTCCCTTTTTGAAGAATACCCAGATAAATCCTTGTTAACTAATAATTATCCCGGTGTCAACCGCATTCATGTAGGTATTTATAAAATGTTTCTGGTCACTTTCAACTACTTTCTCTTATCTGACCCTTACAACAGTACAAACGGCATGCCTCATCCATGTATGTGTCCGTACATATTAATGTCCTTTCTTTCTGGATAAAGACACAAAAACATAGTGATTGTAGTTGGCATGTCCAAAGTCACACAACCAAGAAGAAGCAGATCTGAGGCTGAAAGTGGAGACTTATGAATTCAAATTCTTGGACTGAAAATTAATATTTATACTGGGATGTTAAATGTGTCCCAAGAGAGTCGGTGGGCTTTATTCTCCCCTGGCATCAAGAACTGTAACCCTGCTGGGTGTGATGATGCGCACTTAACAATCCCAGCACTCAAGAGGCTGAATCAGCTGTGAATTTGAGGCTTGTCTGGGCTATACAGGGAGTTTGGCTCCTCCCCACAGAGAAGATGAGAAAAGAGGAATTGTACCCCAAATCTTGGTCCACTAATGGGAAGAAAGCAATACCAATGGGATTAACTTAGTCAGAAGTATTTGTAGACACCATGGCAGATGGACTGAGGAGTGGAAGACTTAGAGTGAGAAATGATGCTCTGAACAATATGGTAATTAGTAATGAAAGAACTAAATGAATACTGAAAAAAATGACAGAGTGCAATTAACAAATTGCTTCTTCCTTAATGTGTTCAGCCTATTAAGGATTCTAAATGCTTTCTGACTTTCGTAGCCTCACTGTGAGATCCACGTAAGAAAGCATTTTTCAGCTCCAAGTTGCAGAGAAGGTAGCCCAGTTCTAGATAAATTAATTGCAAGCACTCAGGCCCATACAGATGATCAGTGGTTCTTAGTCTTCCTGTTTGATCTTTGGAGTTCTGTTTCTTCATATTTCTAACTTAAATGGTCCCCCTTGCTGACTTATAGAATGGATATTTACAAAGCAAATCAATATCAGTTTAATATATCTGTTTCAATCCACTTTGCTTAATGACACTGTGTAAACCTGAACAGCCTTTTCAAACTGGCAAAGCTCAGTCTTTCGATCACAGGCCTGATCTACATCCACCTCCACTTCCCCTTCGCTCTCTGCCTTTCTCGTTCTGTCCTCTCTCTTTCACAGCAGTGGTCTAAACGAAAACAGAGAACATTTATTTAGCACTTGCTGTGTGTCTGGCATAGCTTTAAGCGCTTTCCATTTATCAACTCCATGAGGAGAGGACAGTTCTTATTCCCACTAGACAGATGAGGAGCCAGGCACACTTCTCACCCAGGCATTATTGGAATCAAATGAACTAACGGATGCACCAACAGACTGCAGAACATGACCCAAACCTGAGCTGTTGTTGTTAATTCATGTTTCTGACTTCATTATCCAACAAAGTGAAATCTGACAACTCCACTTAACCCAGACCCTTAAAACCCTGAACGATAATTAGAATGGAGACAGAGGCTTGTTCTAATGAATAGCAAAAGCTCTATGGTTCCTGTTTACTTAGGAGATGAATTCCTGTTCCTTTTAAATCAGGTCAGGCATAATTAGGATTAAGAACTAACTGGACTTGAAAAGTGATGGAACATAAGTGTCACCTCTCTCTGTCTAATATATCTGAATTAAGAGGATTAACCTGGATGACTAAAATGTACTGACCTTGAGTATTTAATTTCTATTCTCTACTCTAGATACTGAAGGTAGACTTAGTGACAAATAAGTTCTTCACAAGAATGGAATAGAATCTCCATCAGGGGCTAATTTGTCATCACCCAGACCTATTACAGCAAGGCTAGCTACAGAAATTGAGTGAAGGTTCTACAACCTTCTATGATGGCTGGTGCTATGATGCTGTAGAGCTCTGATTTTCTCTTTAAATTCCTAAAGTATTTTACCCCACATTCTTCCTGGGTCCCCTCTATCATAAAGTAGTTGTTGGAGCTACCTGCTTCTCCCCCCATGGATCCAGACTGGAATGTTCATGAGCACAGACCACCCAGATTCATGAAAGGGCTCCTGTGGTTGTACCACAGGGCTCCACTTTGTCTTCATCTGTCCCATAACCTTCCATTAGACTTCACTCAAACGTCCCTTCCTTGGTGTGAAAGTATTGCTTCTTTGGGACACATTTACACGGCTCCTCTCAGTCTCTTGCTCTATGGGTTTCTGCCTTCCACAGGACTCTGAGTTGGCCTCAGTCAGCTCTAAAATGTTCTCTCTCCTTTCTCCTACTTTTATCTGTGCTCTATCCCCTTTCTCCTCCTCTTCCCTCTTCCTCTGATGCTTTCCCACCTCTCTAGTCTTATTTTTCACAAGATTTCACGTTATAACTGTCCATGACACTTGGTCTCAGTGCTGCGTCTTTATAAATACTTTAGTATCCCACAATGATGGATGCCTCTCTCCGTGTATACTAAACTGTGCTTTGATTTCCTGGCTTCAGTTAGATAGATATTTCAGAACATCAATAGACCAAGTCCAAGAAAGCTTTTCACTTTGGCTTAGTTCCCCATTAAATAAATGCCAAGAAATACTGATTGAGGTCTTTGTCAATGTTCTGAGACATCAAGGAAAGGCCAGCTCAATGAGAAGAGTAGACAGAATGATCTTGGCTTGCATCTAAGCAAGCTCCTGTGGACACATCTTCCTTCAAAAGAGAATAGTTATTTTTATTCTTTTTATTATCCCCCTTGTACAGAATTTAAGAAGCATTGAAGTATAATTTTGTTTTGACTTATTCAATATTCAAAAGAACATATAGTTTCTACACTTATTTAGTTAAGCATATGCTTGAAGAACCATGATTTTTCTCAGTGAAAGACTTTGCGTAAGGGCTCTGCAGAGGTTTTATTAGTCTAACTGCCAGGAGCAGACTACCTTTCTGGAAGGGGCAGCAAGACATTGGCAATTTCTTGCTTAAGATGATAGAATGTAGTTCCCACTTTTTTTTTTCTTTTTTTTCAGACAGGGTCTCCCTTAACCCCAGCTGGCCTGGAACTCACTATGTAGACCATGTTGGCTTCAATCTCACAGAGATCTGCCTGCCTCTGCCTCCAAAGTGCTGTGATTAAAGATGTGTGCCACCACGCCTGGCAGTCCCCACTTTGTAATTCCACTTGCTTTCCTCGAATTGGAAGAATTGTTAGTGAAGTAATGAAGAGACTTTCCTAAAGAATGCTCTTTAATAATATGATGTGGATTCTAGAGAAAAGATCAGAGTGATGGGGAAATTCTGTAAGGAGAAAACAGTCATAACTCTTCCTTCTCGGGTGAAAGATTGTGATAGTTTTAATTGTTGACTTGGCACAACCTAGAATCACTGGGAAGAGAGTCTTCATTGTCTAGATTAAGTTGGCTTATGAGCATGTCTGTTGGGGATTGTCCTGATTACATCAATTAACGTGGAAAGACCAGACTAAGTGGAAGGCACTATTCTCTACGTTTGGGACCTAAATTGCATATAAAAGGATAAACTGGGGGTTAGAAAGATGGGTCAGTGGTTAGGAACACTTGTTGCTCATCAAGAGGAACTGAGTTTCATTCTGAGTATCCGTGTCAGGCAGCTCACAACCTCCTGTAACTCCAGTTCTTGAAGATCCAACACTCTTTTGGTCTCTGTAGATAACCACACACATGTGAGCATGCACACACATGTAGACACACACAAATAAAAATAAAAACCTTTTTTAAAAAGGAAAAAAGTGAGTTGAGCTCAGGCATATGCACATTCTCTCTCTCTCTCTCCTCTCTCTCTCTCCCCCCCCCCCCCCCCCCCCCCCCCCGCCTCTATCTCTCTGTTCTTAACTGTGGATGTGTTGTGACTAGCTGTTTTAAGTTCCTGCCACATTGGCTTCAGTCTTGACTGCCACTTGGAGTTGTGAGCTAATATAAACCCTTTCTCCTTTAAGTTGCTTTTTTGTCAGGGCATTTTGTCATAGCAAGAGATGTGAAACTAGGACAAAGGTTCAGAGATGCTTTGCCAGAAAAAGAGAAGAAACCGGTTAAAAAGAAAGCCTTACATGATGCAGGAGTTTTCAGAAATTAAGACCAGAGAAATGAAATCTGTGTATTAATGCTGCCGTTTGTGGGTACACGGTCATGGAAGAACAGTTGCACGAAGGATTTGAGCTAACGACATAGGATTTGTCGGACTCTTCTTGGTGGATCTGTGTCTTTGCGTATAAGAATGTTTCTTTGCTTCAGGTGTAGCAGGGTACATCTGGAACAAAGCTTTATGACCTGCTTCAGGGCAGAAGACCAGAGAAGCCCACTGAGGGAGGCTGTGCCCTGCTGTTTCCTCAGATGCCAAGTCACCAACCACAGTTTGCAGCATCCTGAGCTCTGTTATTGTCTTAGACACAACACATGTGCAGTGAAATTTATTTTTACTACTTTACCCTCAGTGTTTCCTCGGTGCCTATGATGGTTACTTTTGTGTCAGCTTGACTGAGCTGAGCAATGATACAAAGATGTTAAACTTTGCTCTCCATGTTGAGCAAGTTTCCTGGAAATGTTTGCATTTGACTTGGCACACTGTACAGCAAAGGTCCCTTACGGTGGAGTGGGCATCAGGAGGGCCTGATGGAAGTGTTGCAGATCTACCTCCAGACACGGTACTTCTGGTACTCCTGCTTTCCAACTTCAACTGTAGCACATGCCATTGGGGCCACAGGACCAGAGCTACACCACAGGTTCCCTCCACCTCCACCACACACACAAGGCTTGCCCTGAGATTTCTTGACCTTCATAATGATGTGAGCAGTTCTGTCCAATGAACCGCCTGTCTACCATCTATCAGTCCATCTCTTGATCTATCATCTGTTATTTATCTTCTGTTAATTTTTTTTTCTCTAGGGAACCCTGACTAATATACTGGCTATATTTATAATATCAAATTGCATAGTTAGCCTTGGTTCAGTTCCTCTTCCTGCTCTACTCCTCATTAGCAGTCAGCTCCTAAATCCTGTTGCTCTGCACTGTTAATTTAATTATTACTGAGCACGTGGCATTGCAGATTGTTCCCTTCTGCGTCCATCCCCCTTGCCTTGGTTTCCCATCCTGTGAACTGCTGCTGCCTTCACTCTGACACCCCTTTCACAGGTCTGTCCTCTGTCCTGCTCCTTTCTGCACCCCTAGGTTCCCCCCTTGCTTCTGTGGCTGTTTTACCACATTGCAATTTTTCAAATTGGTGCATACCTGCTTCTCTCCAACTCTCTGTTCTCTGAAAAATTGAAAACAAAATAAATCTGAACACCCACATGATCTAGGTTAGGAAAGTCTTATCTGTTCCAAAAGGCTTGTGTACTAAGACAGAGATAATTCCATTCCTGCTCTTATAGTATGGTACTCACTGCAGAACAGTGCTCCATAAATATTTCTTGAATAAACTGATGAATATCGCTATTTCCATAATTTATTATTTCACAGTTTCACTTATTCCTTCAGCAAATGCATATCCTATATTAGTAACTAAAACACCATGAGAGGTGGCTGCTGCTAAGTCATGGGTTTCTCAAACCTTGATGAGTTTGACTTTAAAAGCAGGGCTTTCTGCAATGTGAGTCCTACCTGTCATTTCACCTCCTCTCTATAAGCATGTGTTACCTCCTGCCATAGAAGCCGTCATTAATACCTATCAGCTACTTACTACCTAAGTGTCCTGTGGATATTCATAATCCTGTGAGCTCAGTCTTTCTTCCTGATCAAAATTAAGTATATTGCCACAACATTTAGATTAATTTAACCATCACAATTAATTATTGCATGCACACACATATATAATATATATAATATATGTATACACACACACACACACACACACACACACACACACACACACGTGCTACTTCCTGAGCTCCTTGCTACGTTAGAACAGGATTTCTGGAAGTCATTTTCACTCTGAGCTTTCATCAACTCGTCATCGTTATGGACTGATTTCTCATGAAGTCTTTTCTGCTGCTTGTCAGCTCTACCTCAGCTCTTCCACCTGCTCTTCCATGTTAAGTATTCCCACCTCTGCATTCATTGCATTCTCCTTTGCATTTACAGGTTGTTGTTTTATGGGTATCCCTCTTGTGACACAAAGCAGGAAGCAAGTCTTTCTCACTTCCTGGCGCATCATAGTATCAAGCTAAATGAATATGGTCTCTATAAATCAGAATTGTCCAAAGTAGCAATTGTTTTTCAAAAAAGTTGACTAAGACTTTTTGAGAAGGTGTTTAGGCAAAATTTTACTACACCCTTCCTAGTCCTTACATGAAGGACTGAGTGTTGAGATTCTTGAAACATTTCCATGCTGAAGTCTTAACATCCAAAGTGGTGAATTAGGAGGCCCGGCCTTTGGAAATTACTTAGAGCTAGAGTGTGGTACCTCAGAATGGAACTAAACTAATGTACTTTTAAAAACCAAACAAGGGCTGGAGAGATGGCTCAGTGGTTAAGAGCAAGAGCACTTGCTGCTCTTGCAGAGGACCTGGGTTTGATTTCCAGAACTCACATGACAGTTAACTGTCCATAACTCCTGTTTTAGGGGATCTGATACCCTCTTCTGACCTCCAGAGGCAGACATTGCAGGACACAGGTGCACTTAGGTACGTGCAGGCAATACACTCACAAATGTAAAATTAAGAAACAAAACAAAACAAATCAGCTAGTCCTTTCTTCCATGTGAAGCTGCAGTTAGAAGATGGCTGTTCTTGGTAAAGAGACTGACCTGGACCAAAATTCCCAGCACCTTGTTCTTGGTCTTCTCAGACTCTAAACTATGAGAAACACATTTCTGTTGTTTATAAGCTCCTCAGTTTATAGTACTTTGTAATCAGCAACCCCAAATAGATTAAAACCAAAAATGGGACTGAGAAATGTGGACACTGAAAAGCAAAATATCTAGAATTACAGAAGCAGCTTTGAGATGGCATCTTGACTAGACATTGGAAGAGATTTGAAGTAAAAATGTCTGCACTGCTGTGAGCTGACCAAGAAGGGAAATTCTGCTAAGACCTCCAGAAGGAGATGTAAAGACAGCTATGGAGATCCTCGGCCTTTTAATGAAGTGGTCAAGAATAGGATGCAGAGAGGAATATGAAAAGTAAAAGCCATTCTGATGACATCTTAGAAATGACAAATGTGTTGGACTATGGAGGAAAACTGTATGTGATGGTTAATAGGGACTATCAAGCTGACAGGATCCAGATCACTCAGGAGATAAATCACTAGGCATGCCTGAGAGGAAGTTTCTAGATTGTGTTAACTGAGGTGGGAAGACCAACCTTAACTGTGGTGGCACTACTCCATGTGATGGGATTCTGGACTGAATAAAAAGGAGAAAGGAGCTGGGCGTGGTGGTGCACGCCTTTAATCCCAGCACTCAGGAGGCAGAGGCAGGCAGATCTCTGTGAGTTCAAGGCCAGCTTAGTCTACATAGTGAGTTCCAGGACAGCTGGGGCTATAGGGAGACCCTGTCTCAAGAAGACCAAAACAACAACAACAACAACAACCAAAAAAAACCAAAAAAAAACAAAAAGGAGAAAGGGAGCTGAGCACCGCATTCATTTCTCACTGATTCCTGTGTGTGGAAGTCCTCTGTGTGAGACCAACCACCTCATGTTCCTGCAGAGGGGCTTTCTCCACCATGCTGAACTATCCCCTTGAACTGTGAGTCAAAATAAACACTTCCTTAAATTTGTTTTGTCAGGCATTTTGCTGTAGCAAAGAGAAAAGTAACAATGTATCTTTGGTTTGCAGTAGTGGCAAAGAACTTGACTGAACTGTGTTCATTTTCTAATCTTTGGGGGAAGATACGAAGCTGTGAATGTTATAATCGTATACCTGGCTGGGAAAAATTTCCAGCAGTATTGAAGATGTGCCTTGATTTCTCTGGAGTGCTTACATTAAATGAGAGAAGAGGGAGATGACTTAAGATGAAATTGTTAATTAAAAGGCAAACAGAACTTAAGGCTTTGGAGAAATTCTCACCCCCTTGAAATTAGAAAACATGAAAATGTCTGTTTGGGAGAGACTAGATGACAAGTCACCATGGGATAAGAAATTAGCACAGAGGGGCCCCGAGAGAATTTCGGAGCGCATAGGATTTGGCTCTCCAATAACTGGCCCAGAGTCTGAGGATGTGGCATATGAACTCTTTAAAGCCTGCACAGTAGCTGCCACCAACTATCCAGAAGGCACAAACAGTAAATCTTGCCAGCACCGACTCAGTGTAACTTCTGCTGGAACACACCAGAGTTCACAAACCACGAAAGCAGAGTCACAGGGTCAGAGATCCAAAAGGGACATTGTGAGTGCATAGCCTGGGCACATGGTCTAAATCAAAGACCACTGCAGACACTCCCCCTATGGCAATGTCCAGTGGGCTTGTGGGGTGGATCCTTCATGGTACAGTGCTAGCCTGAGAGCACCGCCACTCCAGTGCAGGGTGTGACAGCTGCAACATGGGCTTTCCCAGCATCACCCCAGTGGAGCCTGTGAGAACTATGGGCTATGTCCAGAAAATCCATGGGGATTCGGCCACAGAGTACTGGAGGCTCGTAGTCCCAGGGTGTCTGGAAGGCAGATATAAATCAAGGAAGATTCGCCTCCAAATTTAAGACATAAGATTTCACTTGGTTGCCTATATGATGTTAGGGTTATTTGAAATCTGTTACCCGTTTCTCTTTTCTTATTTCTCTTTCTTTTGGAAAGCATGTTGATTTCAGAAAGCAACTTACCTCAGTACAAATCCTAGCTTCAATTATATCCTTATCTGATTTAGTTACTATTTAAATGAGAATACGTGCGCCTTTAATCCCAGCACTCCAGAGGCAGGTGGATCTCTGTGAGTTCAAGGCCAGCCTGGTCTACATTGTGAGTTCCAGGACAGTTGGGGCTACAGGGAGACCCTGTCTCAAGAAGACCGAAAAAAAAAAAAAAAAAATCTGTTGCTGCTGGAGTGTGATGGCTAGTTTCAATGGCAACTTGCCAGGAAATAGAATCACTTAAGTAGGGTGCCTCACCTGAGGAACTGTTCTGATGGCCTTAACTGATATGGAAAGAGACTCCCTACCCCACAAAAGTGAGTGGCACCTTCTGGTAGTTTCCCAAGTATAAAGGGTCATGATGGTAGGAAGATTATTTACCTTTTGCTTGTTTGGTCTTCCTTCTCACCTCTGAGTTGATTTATCCTATTGCTGAGGATTGTGATTCCTTTGATGACATCAGTGCCAGTGCATCCATTGCTGACTGAGGATCAGCAGCTTTTCAGGAACACTTCAGGTTTTCAAGGCCATATTGGGACTGTTGAGGCACCCAACTCCATGGACTGAGAAACTACTGGGGTCTCAGCCTCTCCAGTGTGAGACAGCCACTGTAGGTCTACTCTACCTGCTGAGGCACCCACCCAGTCTCAAAGACCGAGCAACTACCAGGTTCTCAGCCTCCCAAGTAGATTCAGCTGTTGTTATAATCTCAAAGTAAAGCTGGTTAATAAATTTGTTTAATATACATAGCCATTTTGTCAGTTCTGTTCCTCTTGAGAACCTTGACTAATACATTTAGTGAGTTAAAAGTCTGGAGGCTATTGGGGAAAAATGAATGTATTTTCTGTGAAAGAAGGGCAAGTATTTGGGGAATTGAAAGCAGAATTCAATTAGCTACATACTATGTTCCCTTACGATCATGTGTTAAAATTCTCCAAAGTGAAATTATTGAAAGATGTGTCTGTTGAAGATGATTATGTTAGGCGAGTAAAGCCCTCATAAATGACATAGTGCCTGCCATGTTTGGATGTGGGTTGAGTTTGTCCCCTAGGTAGTCCTGTGTGGGGAGCTTGGTCTCCTGTTGTGGCTATACTTAGAGATGCTTTAAAAGGTGGGGCCCAGTTAAAGGTCCTCAAGTTGTTGTGGATTCAGTGGTTCTTGTGGAATCCTGAGTTAGTTCTTGTGAGTATTCAGAGAGGCTGACCTCAGACTTGCTCTCTGAGATTCCATTTAGTGATGTGACCTCATCTGAATGTAGTCCAAACACTATGATAATCTGCCATGATTCCTTCTCCAGGACCATGCTAATTCTGATGCATTGCCTTGAACCCCCACATACCAGCCAAATAAATGTTTCTTTACTGAGTTATCTAACCTTAGCTATTTTGTTACAGTAATGGAAATTTGACTAATCCAGTGAATTTATAAAAGAGGCCCTGAGAGCCAGCCTGTCTCTTTTCACATGAAGAAACAGTAGAAAACCAGCAGCTGTCAGGTTGAAAGGGGGCCCAAATCCCCCCATAATGCTAGCACCCCAATATCAAACTAGCCTCCAGAACTGTGAGAAATAAACCTGTAGTGTTTATAAGTCACTTTGTCAATCATCTTTTTATCACTTTTAGAAATACCTGATATAATCAACTTATAAAGAGAAAAGGTTTATTATAGCTCAAAGATCTGGAGTCAAACAACTCCAGGACTGATTGGCCCTGTTGTTTTGGGCCTGTGGTGAGGCAGCATATTTAAAAGAGCTATGACATAACAGAAAAAGTACTTTCCTCAAGGGCGGGATGCAAAAGAGACAGTGCAAGAGGGTCTCTAGAACTCCAGCATCTTAACTTTTACCATTGCTCAAAATTCCAAGTCTAAAGGCTCCTTCAGGGGCTGGAGAGATGGCTCAGTAGTTAAGAACACTGACTGTTCTTGCAGAAGACCCGGGTTTGGAACCCCAGCACCCACATGGCGGGTAGCAACTGACCGTAACTCCAGTTCCAGAGGATCCGACAGACAGCCTCTTCTGTCTTCCGTGGGCATTGCACAAAATGGGTGTACTTGTCTACAAACACACACACACACACACACACACACACACACACACACTGAAAAAAAAAAAGACTCGTTCAAGAGTCAAAGCATGGACTGAGGCTGTAGCTCAGGTGGTAGAGTGCTTGCCTAGCACGTGCATGGCCCTGAATTTGATACTCCATACTGAAGAAATACGTAAATAGATCCTCCAACACATACCACACACACAAGTCAAGGCAAACAGTTGTGAATCCTTATAAAAATTAGAGAAAGTTTCCTCCTTCCTTCTTCCTTCCAATGTAAAATGCTGAGTCAGGCACAGGGTATATACTTCCATTTATCAAGGAGGAACAGGAAAATCAAAAGAGGTGATTGGTCCAAATGAAGACCAAACCCAGCAACGCAAATATCAAATGCTAAAGCTCTGTGAGCAGCATCTGCCTGGGCACAGTGGACATATGTGAATTCCCAGGCGCTGAACCAGCCCCAACAGGACAGCCTTGCTGACCACAGAGCTATCTCTCGGGTAGGTTTTGCCTTCAGTCTCTCCTCTGAAGGCTTTCCATGGGCTGGCAGCTCTAACTTCTGGAGGTCCCCACTGCAGCCTGAGGTTCACTCCTGTCGCTCAAAGTCTCACCTTGTCCTAAGCTGCTTGTAGGCACTTTGGTTCTTTCCTCCCAGGTTTCCCTCTGTCAACACCTCTACAGCTCCATAACTCTCGTATTTTACATCTCATCTAAACCAGCATCGAGGGCATGGCACCAAGGTAGGCACTAATGAAGCTGTACCATTGCTAGACCAGGGTCCGTGGTTGTAACAACAAGGCCTTGATTTCTACACGTTAATAATGGAGTCCCCATGCAGTACTAGGTGATCAGGGCATCCCAAGGCTGCTTCCTCAAAGACTGTCCTGGAAAACATTTGGAACAAATTCCTAAGACACACTCAAGGCATTCCTATTTTTCTGGTGAAAAGCATTTGGCTTAAAAACAAGAAAAAACTCAGTACAAATCATCGCACTCTCCTTGCTACAACTTTATAGGACTTCACATTCTGACCAACTTTCAAAATTTTTAAAAATTTCGGTAAGGAGATAAAGTAATGAGTTTCATTATGGTGTCTTCACACAAATATATCATTAGATTTTGCTGTTCGTTCGTGTACCTGCTGCCCTCCCCAACTCGTTCTCCTCCCCCATTAGTCCCTCTTCTGCTTTCGTGCCGTGCACATTCCTCCATGCTCACTATTTCCCAGCTCCCTCAAGATCACCCCTCCCTTTGATGTGTGTGAAATCTATGTTCTGCATTTAAGAAAAAATGTGCGGGCTGGGGAGCTGGCTCAATGGTTAAGAAAACTGGTTGTTCTTGCAGAAGACCCAGGTTCGAATCCCAGCACCCACATGGCAGCTAACAACTATCCTTAACTCCAGTCCCAGGGGATCCGACAGCCTCTTCTGTCTTCTGCAGGCATTGCACGACACGGGTGCACTTACCTACATGCAAGCAATACACACATATGCATAAAATAGAAATAATAAAAAAATATTTAAAAAGAGAAAGAAAATGTGCAATTTTTGTCTTTCTGAGTCTGGCTCATTTTGCTTGACATGATGTTTTTCAGTTCTCCCCATTTTCCTGAAATTTCCATAATTTAATTTACCTTTATGCTTGCATAAAATTCTGTTGTATATATGTGCCACATTTTCTTTATCCAATCAACTGCTGATGGATATCTGAGCTGGTTGAATTTCATGCTTATTATGAATAGTGTACTCTCTGGAATAGGCTGACTTGGAGTCCTGTTATCTCCCTTAGAGTGGTTATAACTAGGTCATATGGTAGTTTTATTTTTGGTCTTTTGAGAAATCTCTGGTTTTGTTTATTTGAGCTCCTAATTCTCACAGTAAATTTGATTAAAAGCATCCACTAATACTGATGACACAGACTGAATAGTTTGAGTCCTTGAATTTTTTTTTCAAGATAAACTAGTCCATCACCTCAAGCTTTGTCCTTTCAATGGGCTCATCCAGGGCTACAGTAGGAGAACAAAAAGTGGAGCACAAAGGTATGAAAAATGCAGAGCTTTCAAGGAAGAGTGTGAGAGAGTTTAAAGTTACAGAAAAGGCAGGTTTAAAAGCAGCTCTAATTGCAAAAAATTAGTGCCATTAAGAAAAACTGGGCAATATGCACTGCTCAAAAACAACCACTTTGCAGGACCAGTAACAAACACAAAGGCCAATGCAACTGTGATCCAATGAGGCAGGTCCCGCCCCAAGCTCATAGCAAAATTAGGAGTGTTGTCCATGTGGTACCAATTTTACAGGGCGAAAGATATAAATCTTGTACTATGGTTCCAGATTGCTGCTGAGACCCAGCAGGATCAGAGTCCCTCCAAGGAGGCCCTGAGAGGCTACTGTGTGCAGCTGTGAAGGTGAAGCTCAAGTTGTAAGTGGTGGCCCCAGGATATTGGAGATGTCAGAACGATGAGAAATCTGCCTAGGAAAGCTGCAGGCACAGGGTGGAGCCAGTCCAAGAGGGATGCTGTGTATGCTGGGGACTGTGGAGCTGGAGGAAGGAATTCCCCAAACTCTTAAGAGCCCAGATAATTCCATTATGAGCCCCTGATGCAGGCCACGCAACTGCGGGGTTTGGTGCTTCTGCTCCCATTCTTCCTTTTTGAAATAAGAGTGTTCATGCTATTGTGTCTTGGAAAAGTATAACTTGTTTTTTATTGTGCAGGAGCTAGATTGACTGAGACACAAAAACCACACGATACTTACTCTTTTAAACAGTGTAAGAACAGTCAAAGACTGTGGACACTTTTCCAGTTAGAGAGACTGAATCTATTTTGCATTATGAGATGGCCATGAGCCTGAGATATGGGGTGGGGTGGGAGATTATGGCTTAAGAAATATATATGGGTGTCAAGCTGAAAAAAGGTCGACTTATGATAAGTGATATTGTCGATATTTTTTGTGTGTGATGTCTGTATGTATACTTGTTCGTGTGTGTGCATGTGAGTGCATGTGTACGTGTGCATATATGTGTGGAGGCCAGGTTCAACATCAGATGCTTTCTCAGTCCCTCACCACCTTATATTCTAAGGCAGTCTCTCACTGAATCTTGAGCTCACCAATTCAGCTAAACTTTCTGGACAGAAAACTCCAAAGAGCCTCCTGTCTCTGACCTACTTAGCACTGGATTTACAGATGCCAGTACCTACTATGCCTGACGTTTTACATGGGTGGTTGGGATACCAACCTCAGGTCTTCTTGATTGTGTAGCAAGAACTTTACTGACTGAGCCATATTCCCAGCCTACTGATTGGTAATTTGACAATATCTAGAGTCACCTAGGAGATAAACCTGTGAACATATCTGAGAGGGATTTTCTATATTAGGTTAATTGAGGTGGGAAGGCCCACCTAACTGTGGGAAACACCATTCCACATCCTGGGTCCAAGACTGAATAAAAAGGAGAAAATAAGCCAAGTACCAGCATTAATCCCTCTTTGCTTCCTGACGGCAGATGCAATGTGACTGGCTGATACAAGCTCCTACTGCCATGACTTCCCCACCATGATGGACTATAACCTCAAACTGTGAGCCAGAATAAGAGCTTTCTTCCTTAAGTTGTTTTTGTTGAATATCTTATCGCAGTAATGAGAAAGTAGCTACTATAGAAGGTGTATCACGTCAATAGATTAGAATATTAGCTTAGTGTCACACATGGTAGGCATACAACTATTCGAACTATTATTCCCTGTTAATTTAATTTAATGTCATTCAATTCAAATAATAAATCAACTTAATGTACTGATGCTAGCCCTTTGGCTAGGGCTCTATGGAGGAAATAGAAATATTAATAAAATTGGCACTACTGTGGCCTGGGACCCACATTTAGCTTTTATAGCACTAAGTATAAAATTTATATGAAATTAGGTGATCAGATAATCCAGCTCATTTATCTCCATCAAACTTCAAGATCTTCAGATTCTTTGGTTTTAGTCCTGTTATTAAACTATAGAATAAGCACCTGAGGTCCACATGTTTTGATTTTAGAGGGCTTTGAAAAATCAAGAACAAAAGTTAATCATAATTTAGAAGGCAGAATAAACTCATGCATACTTGAGACTTTTCAAATGTCATAAGCATCATTAGAAATCAGTGAAAATTGGCAGGATATTAGTTCATTTGTACTGGAGAATTGGATGTATAGGAAAAATAGCCCCTTATATCATTGTCTACTTTAAAATAAATTCCAGATTGATCAAAGCAAAAAATAAAAGCAAATTTTTAGAACTTTCAAAAAAGAAGGGTATAATTATATTCTGGTAAGAAGCGAATTCTTAAATGAAATTGGAAGAAAAACAACTCATAAATGAAATTATTGCTGAGTTGATTCCTAAGAAAATTCAAAGCAGCTGCTTTGTACTAGTCGAAGATATGGGCAATGTATGTGACCAATAAAATACTAGTATTTGGTACTTACAAAAACAATCTCTCCAATATGTAATCAGTTTTTACCACTTGATAAAAGTACCCAAGAGAAAGTTTAAGGGAAGAAGGCTTTATTTTGGTTAAGTTTCAAGTTTCATTTCACTAGACTCTGTTACATCTGGGTTCATGCCTAGTGAGTCAAAACATTACTGCAGAGACCAAGTGACATAAAAAAGTGGCTCAGCTCATGATAGGAATTGGGGAAAGACACACCCTTCAAAAGTGTCCTTAGTGACCCTATGTGCTAACCTAGGAAGTCCTCAGTTCATAGTTTCTATACCTTCCAATAAAGCTACATCACATCTGCTTGGTCAGGACCCTCATGATCCAATCACTTCTTAGTACCACTAATAGTTCTGGCTCAGTTTTCAACACAGGAGCCTTTTGTAGAGAGACTTCCTATCTAAACCACAACAGTAGGTAATAAACAAGCCATTATGTGAATGGAAAAGGGATATTAATGGAAGGCAAAGCTGAAAGACATAAACATAGAAAAATGTTCAGTCTCACATTTCACTCCCATCTGATTTGTAAAATTAAAGGTTGGATGACACTAAGTGTCCCACAGGAAGCAGAAAAGTAGAAACTGTTGTACTATGACTGAGCGGTGTGAATTGAGGGTAGAATAGTATTGCACTCAAGATGGTAAATCCAGGTGGTTTTGCTGTTGCCCGGGACAAAGATGCTTAGGATGCTGAGTCATTTGGGACAGAATGTGTAGGAATTTCATGGATTAAATATTTTTAATAGGAGAATGTGTAAGTCATGAAATCACAAAGAACCTAGAAAACAAATGGCTAAAACCAAAATGCAGTTAACTCTGTGCACCCTTTGATATTGCCTGGTCATCAATCTCTTTATTTAAAGCTTATCCTGAATTTGCATTTCTTTTATATGTGTGTGTGTGTGTGTGTGTGTGTGTGTGTGTGTGTATGTGTGTGTGTGTGTGTGTGTATGGGAATGTGTGTTTGTGTGAGTGCCAAGGTGGGGTGCACTAGAGGCCAACTTTGGGTGTTTCTCCTCAGCAGCCATCCATCAGGTTTTATGGGACAGGGACTCTTATTGACCTGGATATCACCTATGCGGCTAGGCTGGATGGCCAGTGAACCATCTGGAACCTGCCTGTCTCTGCCTCCTCAGTGATAGAATTATAAGTATTTACCACTATGTCCATCTGTTTTTTTGTACATGGATTTTGAGGCTCAAACTCTAGTCTGAATACTTACAAGGCACAGTTCAGACCTGAACCATTGGGCTTTGAGTCTAAGACTCAATCAAAACACAAGCACCGAGGCTTATTAGGGTAGACATGTCTAAGCACACATCTTGAAAGACATGTTTGGTTGTTGGGTGAGGGACTTCACAGTGACATCTGGTTTTGTAAGTACCTGTTCCACTGCATGGAACAGCCATTTTGGTTGAATTTTTTAAATAATTGATTGTTTCACATTTCTGTTTCAAATACAACGGTTATTTCTGGGCGATTGGGTGATTTTTTGTTGCTTTCCTGCTTCACTTAAAAAAACAAGATTTCTTTCCATCCTTCAGAATTATTTATTTGTTGTGATCCTTTTTCTTTCTTTCATAAATAAAGCACATAGCTGCATAGCTTGTATCTGTCTACCACTGAGAGGCTTTCTGGGTCACTGCTGACACCCAGACCTTTTTTATCAAATGAATTGTAGCTGAGTGAAAATGTTTTCTGTGATGACATGAATACTTATTCCTGGGTATGCAAATGGGCTTAGGCTTGTGAAGCTGCATCAGAACTGATTCTTAACAGTGGAAGAAACAACTGAATTTATGAGAAAACAGAAATGTGATGTCTCAGAGACTTATGTTTAAATCCCTTGGCTCAGTCATCTCTGGAAACTGTACTATTTAATTAACCTTTCTGAACTTCAGTTTTTTCACTATTAAGTGACAATGTGCTGTATTTCTCTAAGTTTAATATCATTTCAAAAATACATCAAAAATTTAATAACACTATTTCACAAAACATTATATATCAATTGCAAAAATACATTAATTACAAAAATGTCTAAAAAAGATATTTTATTGTCACCCAAAGTTAGCATCTATTTGCAAGGAATTTTTAAAGGCTATGCCCGTTGATAGTGAGTATACATGTAGATATATGGCATATCAAAGACATTTACATGATAGTTGATCTGGTCATTCTTCATGATCTTAGCTATTGTTTAAAATTTAGTAACATTTCCTGAATCTACAAACTCTATGCCACACCTAAAGTCATTCTAAGGTCCTGCAAATTCCAGAGGACTTCCGTTCTCTTAGACACTTTGTTCCAAGTTCTTGCTTCTCTTGTGGTCTGTGCTATATCTCATTTTCTGTAGCCCTCTGCTCATCTGAGTTTTCTCCTGATTCAGCTGTTTGTGTATGGAGATATGGCATACTTCACTGAATGTTTAGAAAAACTGAGTTATATTACTCTGAAATATTAAAAGTAGCAGAATATAAAACTAGTGATAATTGTTCATGAGATCTCTGGCTACTTGGTCTCCAGAAACTTTCTTTCATTATATTTCTTCTGTATCTAGGATTCCTATCATATCACTGATTCCTCTGTTCATCAAAATCTATTTACCCTGACATTTTCTGCTGGGGAAAAAAACCTTGGTAACTTCTCATGCAGAGTACATTTTCCTCTGTATACATTCATCTTTTCAAACCAAGTGTTTGGAGTACCACCTTCTGTGGTCAAAGGGTTTATACATGGATCTTTTGAAATCTAGATACTTCTCTTCTTTGAAGTAAATCTGATGTGAATTATCCATAAATTCCCAGTAACAGGTGCATTCAAGTAGGTTGCACTTAATAATGCTTAAAATGTTAAGCTTAGCTCTGTAGATCACTTTGGTGGTGCCTGCAATGAAGCACAGTAGGAGAGAAATATAGCCCTGCAGACTGGCCTTGTTTGGGAGGTGTGACCATGCATCTTTGGTTTGGCCTGATGCTGTCTGGAAATCGCAGTGTTCCCTCGCTCTGCTCTGGCCTTGTGTCTATACCCATAACCCCCACACCCCTCGTTTGGATCAGGACACCCAGCTTTCCCTCTCATTGTCTCTTTTACTTTCACCTTGGACTTTGCAACCTTTGGCAAATTCTAGCAGAATCATAGCTCCAGACATTACTTATTCTGATACTAACTGCACATACACATAATGGGATCATATCGTCCCCACTGGTTTTCTTCACGCTTCCTCCCCTTTATCCAATTGTCTGTATGAAACCCTGTTTTGTTGCCAAATAAGTGTCTCACACTCATGTCAGATTCTAAGTAGGTGCCATTTTTATTATTGATCTGGTATAGTGGTTAGCTAGTAGCAATTACTATTAAGTATTTATTGAATAAATAGACACAAAGATAATGTCATGGTGAGTGCCAATTGTCAACCTGACAGGATCTAGTATCATCTGGGAGACAAACCTCCAGTAATGCCTGTGAGTCCAGTAACACCTGTGAGGGATTATTTAGATTAGGCAAGCCTCTGGGTATGTCTGTTCAGGGATTATATTGGTTAGGTTAATTGAGGAGGAAAGACCTGCCTGCTAAGGGTGGGACCTTGTATTCCTTTTGAGGGAATAAAAAGAGGTGAGCTGACACAGCACTCACCTCTCTCTGCTCCCTGGCTGTGGATGTGATGTGAACAGCCACTTCAAGCTCCTGCCGCCTCGACTGTCCCACTGTGCCCTGAATTGTGAGCCTTTTAAACACATCTTCCCTTAAATCGTCTTTGTTAGGATATTTTATGATAACACGGTAAAGGTAACCAAAATAAACAATGTTCATTAATTTACAAATGCATTAAAACCACTCAGTAAAATGAAAATTACAACATTAATAAATTGGGGTAATTTAAGACTTTTATAGTCTATTAAAAGGCATAAATAGACTATAAAGACTATTGTGTGTGTAGAAATACAATACACAATACAACAAATTGTCATAGAATTGTGAACAAAATACACTGATGCCATAGAGGGGTGATTCTGAAAATATGATTGATCTTAAATAATATGTTGCTGACTAGGACATTACTAGGGAATAAAGTAGGAAAGGCTACTCCAAATCAAGGAGATGAGGCTTACACACAAAGCCAGTAAATCTGCTTCATTTCCTCCCAGTGCTATGGGGTTTGGAACAAGTCAGTTAAAGGATGGTCCTCCTTGAGTTACTTTTCCCAAGGCATTTTCACTGCTATCACTCAAATACTGGGACATTTGGCCCAGAGTAGACTCACTGTGCTCCTTCACAGAATGAGCAAACAGACTTGCGATAATGTTTTGCCAAAGAATTTTAAGTCTTTGTATGTTTCATCATTATACGTGAAAATGGACACATTTTCCATTGATTTTATGAATGTCGGAGTGATCAAAGCAATTCCAAATGAAATGGCTGTTTAAGAAGTGCAATCTTCCCATCCAACAGCGCTTTCAGGGTTTGAGATTTTATAGGACCACCTCTCAAAGGCACTATACAAAATGTTCTGAATTTAACCACAGGTTTTATAAATCTAATCTTTAACTCAGATGTTTTGAAACTGCCACTTCCGGGGGGGGCGGGGAATTAAACAAAGTGAGATAATAATAGTCTGTTCAAAAGCCATATATTTAATTAGAAAAAAATTAAGATTTTGTTAGTTCTTTGCCTCTTTTGGGTAAGTTTCTGGCAGCTGCACATCTATACATGCTATTTTTATCTCAGTCTGGTGTTATTTTATGGTCATATAAGTAATTAAATGACAACTCAGACTTACCATAGAAATTCAATAGAAATATTTAAAATCTATAGACATGATATCATCTGCTGCAAATATCCTGTAGAGGTAAGGAATATTCAAAATAAATAAATGAGAGAAAGACAAGTTTTATTTCATGGAGATTAGATGCTACTCTTGACTGGGTACATGACTCTGTCAGCAGATAGTGCTCAGTCTGGGCTTTCTGGGATGCTGTGTGTTATACTTAAAGTCTCCCACCTCTTCCAATCCTGTTCATTTCTCCCTGTTCCCCTGGATCACTGAAAAAGGACCCTAAGGACCAGGCCTCATCAGCCAGGACTGCCTGGCCCTGGCATCTGCTGCAGCGCACAGGTGGACAGCTTCATTTGTTCAATTTCTTCTTAGGACTTCAGGTTCTTATTCCTGGCAAGTCCTTTGGTGTTATGCTCTTTTCCAATAGCCCTGGGATCTTCTGCTCCCATGCTTGGTCCTCAAGGGTCTCCCTGAGAAGGAAACAGTATGAAATCATGCAATCATCATTTTTACTGGAACTCACTCTTACCAGGTTGTTGGGCAGAATCATGCATGGACTGCTGAGGGTCCATCTTTTGGCTTTCTTCCTTAAACATTAAATGAGAGCAGGTCCAAACATAGTAACTTAGCTGCATTATGACTTACTGTTAATGACTACGAACTCCAAAGACAGGGTATCTTTCAGCATGAAACTGCTGTTATAACCTTGATGACACCAGGTAGCCTCTTTAAACCTGTTTCTTCATCTGTACAATGAGTCAGATAGTGCTGACTCCTAGTGTATATGGGATGACTGAAATTGTATACAGTAAGCATCGAACAGCAAGGCTGCCATATATACTGAGTGGTTTCTAGGTGATAATAATTTCATTATTTTACTTATCATTTCTATTTTGTGTGCATTAGTGTATTGTCTGCATTTGTTTAAGTGCCACTGTGTTCCAGGGGTTCTGGTTCCTCCAAGGGGCTCGGCCTGATGTGGAGAATTGACTGTGGAGAGTTAGCAGTGGAAGGAGGGGCTGTGGCACCATCTTGGGACAGAAGCCCCAAGCCTACAGGAAGGTGAGCGGTGGTGGGCCTAGGGAATGCAGCGAGACCGCTGGCTTCTGAGGCATGGGCAAAAGCTACTGGTGACTATGGGCGTGCTGCGGGAGTGATCTGATATGGCAGGCTCTGAGCCACAGTGCAGAGGTGCACAGCGTGGAGATGAGCAGCAGCTCTGTGCTGAGCAGCAGGGAGCTAGGCACTGGGAGCTTGTTTCTTTCTAAGTTACTCCCCTCCCCCCAACAATAATAATAAATGCACATAAAGATTCATTATATGGTTTGCCTGATAGCTCGAGAGACCCAGAGAGAATTCTGGCAACAGCACCCATGTTCTGCAATGCCCTTGGAGGTCAGAAGAAGGCTTCAGATCCCCTGGAACTGGAGTTACAAATGGTTGTTAGCTGCCATGTGGGTGATGGGAATGGAACCTGGGTCCTCTGCCAGAGTAATCAGTGCTCTTCACCGCTGAGCCATCTCTCCAGCCCCAGCAATAATAATTTTTATGCAGGGCAGTTTGGTCTTCATTAGACACAGATCACATCCTATCAGCCACTGAAGATATTGGGAAATGGCCTACATCCAGTATTGGGTATGACCTGTATAACTTCTACTGAAGAGTTCGCTCTCTGTCCTTTAAAAAACTACAAGGTTTTCCACAACAGCAGCCACATTTCTCAGTTTTTCTTCCATCTTGTCCTCTTTGCAATCATTTACACACAAAACTATAACAAAGAGTAAAGCTATGTGATCAATACCACGTCCTTCATGAAAATGCTGATACGTAGAATAAAACTACTTTCCAGGCTCTCTGGTAACTAGAATGAAAGCTTCAGAATTAATGTATAAAATGATGCAAAGGAAAATAAATGAAATAAAATACATTGAATACAACCTTTAACTGATGCTATAGAGTTAACCTGGCTTCCTGTGAGGAAGCACACATCTCTCAACTCTTTACAGTCTCATGGGATGGAAGACTAGAATATTATCCTGCTGCCACTGCAGAGGGAAAGAAAAGAATGACTGATGGGTCCCTAGGGCTGTACGGTGATACTGTGCACCACCAGACACAGGATGCACAGGGGATGGTGATGGAAGAGCATCCTTATATCAGAGCCACACTGCTTTCTTCTGTGCTATGGAAGAGAAGCAGGACCATCTTACATATGGGTCTTCAGGTGGTATCATTACCCGTTGCTATGATCCTGGTTTAGTGATCGATGTGTTCTACCAGAATTCCTCCCTAATGACCCCAAATTGTCATGTATTCATTTTGCAAATATTTACTGAGTGCAAGAACTGTGCCAGTTACCAAGGATACGTTGATAAGCCAGGCAAACAGAATCCCTGCCTTCAAGTGTGTTGTCTCTCAGAAGACAATGAATATGAAGAGAATTACTAGCTCACAGCAGAGAGCACCGATGGTGGGAGTTGAGGCCAAGGACATTCTCCGCACCTTCCATTTCCACGCAGTCTTTACCACCTCGCTGATTTCTTACCTAAGAAAGGAAGAGCTGGTAAAATAGTGAGCCGCGGAGGGATGGAAGGGCGTGAACTCGGCCTCTCTGCTTTTTCTCCTTTGAAGAAGGAGCCTTAGTGGAGGGTGCACAGAACTCATCCCTTCCAGAGGAAAACCCTGCAAGGAGATGCTCAAAAATGGCAGAGGGTATGTTCCAGTCAGGGTGGATATGGGAGCTCAGCCGTGTGCTCCAATGAGCTCCATGAAACAAACAGGGTTTCTAGTTTGATTTTCATTTGTCTAACATGGATTCATTTACAAACAGATTCTTTATAAAAACTTGTGTATTGAAGTTTTGAGATTTTCATACAGTGCATTTGAATGGTATTTAGATCCCCTCCCCTATCCATACTTTCCCTAATAATCCACTGCTCAATTTAATGTACTCAATGTT
>NW_008351635.1:1123570-1132642 GCF_000622305.1 Nannospalax galili | reverse complement strand
GTTCTCTCTCTCTCTCTCTCTCTCTCTCTCTCTCTCAATCTTGGATGTGACTCAGTGGGCAGCCTGCTTGCCTAGCAGTCACTGGCCCTAAGTTCGATCCCCAACACTCAGAAGGTTGAGGTCATCCTCAGGTATATATCGAATATATCTATATCTATCTATCTATCTATCTATCTATCTATCTATCTATCTATCTATCTATCTATAGAGAGAGACTGTATAGTTTGTGTCCCTAAATGCTCTTCTAATGGATCCATCCGTCCACTGGAGCCTGATTAACGTATCAAGAGTCCCATACTTGAAAGAGACTATTATTTCCTGTGTCCCCAGAAACCATTGGTTGCCAAAAGTTCCTTAGGTTGGGTTAGGGTTTCTCACCCACTTCCTGTGTCTATGCTGGGATTTTGGTTTGCACTTGCATGAGACTTGTACATGCTGTCACCGTTGTTGTGAGTTCATATGAGCAACTGGACACTTGTCTGGAAAACTCTGTTTCTTTGTGGTCATCCACCATCTCTGACTCTTACAATCTTTCTGCCCCCACTGCAATGATCCCTGAGCCTTCAGAGGCAGAAGTTTGATATAGGGATCCTATTCAGGGTTGTCCTCTGCACATTGGCCACTTGTAGGTTTGTGTGATAATCACCATCTGTTGCAGAAGAAAACTTCTCTGGTGGGAGAGAGGCATTAATATATAGGTATAGCAAAAAGTTATTAGGACTCAGTTTACTACTATAACTATTTAATAGAAAACTAGAATTAGGCTCTCCCCTATGGTCTGTGACCTGTCTAGCATCAAGTTCCTAAGCCTGGTACAAATGTCAGGTATGGGGTCCATCCTACAAAGTCGACTTTAAATCCAATTAGAGAGTAGTTTGTTACTCTCATAGTATTTGTGCCACGATTGCACCAGTGGACCTGTCTTTCCAGACCAGTTGTTGTAGTTCACAGGATTCACAGCTGGGCAAGGTTGGTGATTACATTTTCCTTACAGTAGCATGTAGACCACCTTCCATCACTATGAACACTAGTCAGTGGATAATTGGTTATGAAGTCAGCAGCAGCTTGATTTCTTTTTGTGTTTTCTGTAGCCCATATATGTAGTACATTCAGCAAAAGAGTCTTACCATCAAATTCTGGTGGAAAACAAAGAGGAGGGTCTATGGGACTTCTGGTCAACAGCTTCTAGAGATGGAGTCCATTCCTGCCATTGAGGTTTTATTTTGCTAGTCTATGCTATCTAGAAGGTGCAATGTCCCCTCTTATAACGTAACTCCTTTTAATCTCTCTCTCTCTCTCTCTCTCTCTCTCTCTCTCTCTCTCTATATATCTATATATATATATATATGTGATTTGAGAAGTCTCTATAGTGATCATTTCAGATATGTAAAACTACTTTGAGGTTCCATCTTACTCCAGTTAGAATGGCTAAGATCCAAAACCCAAACAGTGGTGAGGAAGCGGGGAAAGGGGAACACTTAGTCTCTACTGGTAGGAGTGAAAACTGGTGCAGTCACTATAGAAATCAATGTGTGATTCCTCAGAAAGGTAGATTGGCATTTCTAAGTTTACGCATGCAAGGCAGACACATTTCTTGCGAAATGTCTTTACAAGACTTTACATGTAGCTTTCTCCCCATTCCAATAAAAAAACATGTTGCTTCATGTACTCTGGATTGGAAATTGAACAATATATTCTCACAAAATTAGCATACTCTAGTTGGGATCATTTCACACATAATATCCTATAATCCAAATTATAATTTCTAAATTGGGGTATATATATATATATATATATATATGCTTTAAGAAGTTTCTGTAGTGACAAGTTTCCATATGGCTGTTTCTAAAGTCCTTTAGTGCCATTTGTCCATCCACATACTCCTCCTCTGCCCTGCCCTCCCAATCCCCATCCCATGTAACACCCCCTTCTCTAATGTTCCATTCCTCCCTTCATACTCGATCACCTTCCCAGGAAGCTTCCCCCAGCTCCATGGCCATTCATTCATTTCCTGACTCCTCTGGATTTTCAAACTGAAACATGCATATCTAAGATTTCAAAGCTTCCATCCAGCTGTGAGAGAATATGTTTGTCTTCCTGGATCTGGGTTACCTCACTCAGGATAATTGTTTCCAGTTCCATCCATTTACCTGTGAATTTCAAAGTTTTGTTTTTTAAAAAACATGAATAATATTTCATTATGTATATGTGCCATACCTTTATTATCAGTTCATCAGGAAATGGACATCTAGGTTGTTTCCAACTTCTGGCTATTATAAAAAGGACCACAGTGACCTTTGGTGAACAAATAGGGTACAGAGTCTTTTGCTTATATGCTGGAGTGGTGTGGCTGGATCATATGGTCAATTAACATCTAGCTTTCTGAGGAATCTCCACATTGATTTCTCTAGTGGCTGCACCTGTTTGCATTCCCACCAACAGTGATTAAGAGTTCAATTTTCTCCACATCTTTGCCAGGATTTGTCTTTGTTTTTTGGGTCTTAGTCATTCTGAGTGGGGTAAGATGAAATATCGAAGTGGTTCCAATGTGAATTCCCCTAATGACTAAAGATGCTGAACATTTTAAACATGTTTTTCAGCCATTTGTGTTTCATGTTTAGAGAACTCCCTTTAGCTCCTAGCCCCACCATCTTATTGGGTTGTTTGTTTGTTTGTATGGTTTTTTTGTTCTTTTTATTCTAGAGCATAGCCCTCTGTCAGAGGTATAGCTGGTAAAGACTTTTTCCCATTCTGTAGGTAACCTCTTCCCTTGAATTATGGTGTCTTTTGATGTATAAAAGCTTCTTAATTTTGTGGAGTCCCATTTGTCAGTTGTTGGATTTAATGACTGCACCAAAGGAATCCTGTTTAGAAAATTATTTCCTATGCCTGTAGGTGTAGGCATTTCCTACATTCTCTTATGTCCGATTCAGTGTATCGGGTCTTATGATGAGGTCCGAGATCCAGTTGGAGTTGAATTGTGTGCCTGGTGAGAACTTGGGATCTAGTTTTATTCTTCTACATGACACTATTTATTATGACCAGCATCATTTGTTAGACATGCTGTCATTTCTTCAGTGTATAATTTGACACCTTTGTCAAAAATCAGGTGACTGTAATGTTTGGATTTAAATGTCGATCCTCAATGAATTCCACTGTTAATGTGCCTGTTCTTATGCCAGTACCATGCTTTTTTGATTTTTAAACAGTTTTTATTTTTACTATAGCTCTGAATTTAATTTGAGATCAGGGATGTTAATTAGCAGTTTTGTTTTGTTTTGTTTGTTCTGGATTATTTTGGCTATCTTGGGTTTTCTGTGTTTTCATATGAATTTTGAGATTATTTTATCAATTTCTGTGAAGAACTGTGTTGACTTTTAATGGGTATCACACTGAATTTTCAGTTTGCTTTTGGTAGGCAGGCCACTTTCACAATATTAATCCTACTGATCCAAGAGCATGGGAGGTCTTTCCATCGTCTGGCATCTACTTCAATTTCTTTCTTAAGCATCTTAAAATTTTAATCGTACAAGTCTTTTACTTCCTTTGAAATTTATTCCAAGATATTTTATGGATTTTGAAGCTATCATTAATGGGATTGTTCCCTGGATTTCTTTCTTGGTAAGTTTGTCATTGTAAAGTAGGAACACTCCTGATTTAGGGGTGCTGAATTTGTATCCTGCTGTTCTGCTAAATACATTTATCAGCTCTCAGAGTTTTCTGGTCTGGTGGAGTCTTTAGGATCATCTGCGTAGAGAATCATATCATCTTCAAATAAAAATATTTTGACTTCTTCCTTTCCTATTCGTATCCCCTTTATCTCCTTCATTTGAATTATTACTCTATTTTTTAAAAAAATATTTTGTTATTTTTATTTTATGTGTATTCATGTATTGCCTGCATGTAGGTAGGTGCACCCGTGTTGTGCAATGCCCACAGAGGTCAGAAGAGGCTGTCAGATCCCCTGGGACTGGAGTTATGGACAGTTGTTAGCTGCCGTGTGGGTGCTGGGATTTGAATCCAGGTCTTCTGCAAGAACCACCAGTGTTCTTAACTGCTGAGCCATCTCACCAGCCCTGACTCTAGCTAGTTTTTAATTTACTTTTTGATTTCTCCCATGATCCAGTTTTCTTTTTTTAATTTAATTTATTTATTTATTTTTAATCTTTTTTTTAGATTTTTAATAACTGTGTGATTAGAAGAAGCATTTCATTACAGCTTTAACATACTGAGTAACACACTCCAGAGCAAGAGTACATCTCTTTCGTAAGTGGCTGTAAATTTCTGAGTTCACAGTTGAATTAATACAGCTATACAATATTGAACTCAGTATAAGCCCTGTAATACGTAAAATTGAATGAGTTTTTAACCTTATAAAAAGATCTCCATTTAATTTTAGAATATATTGTTTCGTGCAGAAAGACTCATAGTTTTTGCTACTAACACTCAACTGTACACCCACTTCCCAGATGGCCCCCTCCAGTCAGCATATCTAGAGGTCTTTGTTTTAGGAAGATCAGCTGTTCCTCATCTAGCAGCAATCAGTTGTCAATATTCCTTTAGAAAAGATTGGGGTCTGCTGTTCATTTTCTCCATTTTATGCTGGGTCAGTCTTTTGGGCCACCCTGGCCAATAACTCAAAGGAAGGTTATCTCCTGTCTGGCATTGTTTCTTGTTATATAGCCTTTAGCTATACATATGGACTCTTCAAAATTATATTGACCCCTTTAATATTTGGTTATACTTTCCTTTTGGGTGTTTAAGGCCATACTGCCTTGGCCCAGATAAACCAATTTATTTTTACTCTTAATGTCATTTGAGGATCTGTTCCTCAGAGGTCACATGTGCTTGGGAGGAGCCCCTGGCTCCTTTCTTTTACCAGTTCCATTTATGTGAAGATAAGTCAAAGGTCCTGCTCGACCATGGTTGGCTTCGTTTGGAAGCATGGAGGAAATGATTCCTCTGTGTTGACCCTCCTCTTTATAGACTGGACGCTGGTTCAAGTCCATCTCGTGAGGTTTCCTCTGCCTCCTTGATCAAGAAGACAGGTGACCCACTACAATTACAGGACATTTTGAGAGATGCTCATAGGCCCCTGGATCTAGTCAACGTATGAGGGCAAGGAAAAACTGTCCTTTATGTTCCTCTGACCAAATTATTATAGGCCTCAAAGTATGTTAAACATCAAAGAAGGTTAGTTCCATCAGTCTAGTACTTTTAATTACTATGTGTCATGTAGATAAATCTTGGACAAAGACCGATTGTTCTCAGATAAACCTTACCTAGACATATATTTTGTGATCTTCTATGTATGATTTGTCAGTAGGTTGTTGGAGTAATATGGTTCCCTCTGGTTTTTAAAACTAGCTAGGCATTATTTATCTTTCGCATTGTCTTACCCTCTATCATGGTTTTTCCACTTAAGGTGCCCCCATTTCCCCCTTTCTCCCTTAATAATACCCTTCTCCTACAGTCCTACCTCTCGAGCTCCTGCTTTCCTTTTATCCCCTAAGTTCCTTATTTATTTTTATTTTATGTGTATGAATGTTAGCCTGAATGTGTGTAAGTGCACCCATGTCATGCAATGCCCTCAGAGGACAGAAGAGGGCATCAGATCCCCTGGACCTGGAGTTATGGACAGTTGTCAGCTGCCATGTGGGTGCTGGGATTCAAGCCAGGTCTTCTGCAAGAACAACCCAGTGTTCTTAACCACTGAGCCATCTCTCCAGCTTCACACGATCCAATTTTCATTCAATAATATATTGTTTATCTTTCATGGATCTGTGTATTTTTCCCATTTTTATTATTGCTGATATCTTGCTTTATTCCTTTGTGGTTGGATAGAATACCAGGAAATATTTCAATTATCATAAACTTGTGGAGCTTTTTTTGTGTTCTAGTATGTGGGTAATGTTGGAGAAAGTTCCATGGGTTGCTGAGAAAAAAGTATATTCTTCGGTGTTTGTGTGGCATGTTCTATATGTGTCTTTAAGTCAATTTGTTTTATGGTGTAATTTAGTACCAGATTTCTCAGCTTAGTTTTTCTCTATTAACTTGTCTATTTGTGACAGCAGTGTGTTAGAGTTACCCTATCACTGTGTTGGAGTCAATGGAAGATTTTACAGCTAATAAATCTTTTATGAAATTGGATGCCCTGGTGTGAGGTACTTATATTTTTAGAACTGTAATTTTTTTGGTGGATTTTTTCCCCTTGATGAGTATAAAGTGACCCTCCATATCTCTTCTAACTAGTTTTAGTTTGAAGTCTATTTTGTTGGATATTAGAATAACTAATTTGTTCAATTTTCTTGGAATGTCTTTTTCCATCCTTCTACCCTTAGGTGGTCTCATTTGATCATTGCTTGTGAGGGTTATAACTTAGAGCCAGCAAAGTAGTAGATCCCGTTTTCTAATTCAATCAGTCTGTCTTTTTACTGGGGAGTTGAGATCATTACTATTGGCAGTTATTATTGAAGAAGGTTTATTAATTCCTGTTGTAGTTTGCTTTACTTAGACATTGAAATAATAAGATTATTTATTGTTTGTGCCCTCTTGAGAGTGCTCTCTTCTAACTGAAGTACTGCACTGAGCATTATCAGTATAACTGTTTTTGTTGACATAAATCCTTTAAATCTGCTTCTATCATGGAAAGTTTTTTTTTTTCTCCTTAAGTTACAACTGATAGTTTTCGTGGGTAGTTTAAGCAAGGGAGGAATCTGTTTCCTTTATGACTGGAATGACATTGATCCGTGCCATGCTGGGTTTCACAGTCTCCAGTGAAAATGCAGCTGTGCTTCTGATGAGCCTGATCTTAAATGTGACTTGATCTTTCTCTCTCACAGCTTTCAATATCTTTTTCTTGTTCCGTACCTTCGGTGTTTTGACTATTTTATGACATGGGGAGTCCATTTTCTGTTCCTGTCTACTTGGTATTCTGTATGCCTCTAGTACATGGGTAGGTATCTCTTTCCCTAGGTTTGGGACGTTTTCGTCTATGATTTTAGTAAAAGCATTTTCTGCATCTTTGACCTGGGTTCTTCTTCTTCTATGCCTATGATTCATAGGCTTGTTTGTTATTTTCTTTTTTTACAGTGTCCCAGAGGTCTTGTATATTATATTCCTGGGCTTTTTTAGATTTGAAATTTTCTCTGTGTGATTGATTTCCCCAAGCTTGTCAAGATCTAATATTCTGTTTCATTTTCTGTACTTTCTTTTTGCTTCTTTCCTTTAAGCTTTTTGTTTGAGTTCCTAAGTTTTTTATTTCAAGTTTTGTTTTAGGTTTGCTTTTCTTCTGAGATTCTATCTCTTTTTATTTATAATTTTTATTTTATGTGTGTTAGAGTATTGCCTGCATGTATGTAAGTGCACCCAAGTTGTGCAATACCCTGGAAACTCAGAGGAGGTCGTCAGATCCCCTGGAACTGGAGTTAAGGACGATTGTTAGCTGCCATATGAGTGCTAAGAACCAAACCTTGGTCCTCTGTAAGAGCAGCTTGGGCTGGAGAGATGGCTCAGCATTGAAGAACACTGAGAATCTATCTTGTTATTGAATTCAAATTTCATGTTTTGAACAGTTTCAGTTATTTCATTCAACTATGTTTTCATGGTCTTCATCTAGTTCTTTATCCATATCCTCTTTGAGTTCCTTACGGGCATTTATAACTGCTGTTTTTGAATCATTGTCTTGCACATCCATGTGCTTGTCCTTCTCAGGAAACACTACAGTGGAGCTGTTAATTTCTGTAGTAGTCATATTATCCTGGCTATTCCTGTTGTCCATGTTTTTACACAGAGACCTGGACATCTGAAATTGTTTGGTAGTGTTTCTTAGTAATGGTAAGTGATCTTGTTGAACATGTATTTGAATCTTTATTTTTATTCCCCAACTTCTCAAGTTGTGACCCAGCTGAGTTTTGCTTGATGGTCAGTTTGGGGGTCACTTTATGCTGATATGAAAATGGGTTGACAGAAGTGGTCTCAGTTCAACTAGAGATAGGTAAAACTTTTGAGTTGAGATTTCAGGATTGACTCCACTTGATCCTGAATCATCAGGGTGGGATGGGAGCTACTAGGTGAACAGGTTGACTTGAAGGACAGGCACATGCAGAACTGATATGATAGGGTTCTGGGGAGTCTCAGGGACCCAGCTCAGGACTGAAAATCTGGGGTGGGGAAGGATCCCAGAGAAACCAAGGCTGGGCTGAGAGCTGAGTTGGTGGGGAAAGACTCACCCTGCCAAGGCTGGAGCAGCATAAAGATCCAGGATGGGATAGGAACTCCACGAATCCAGGAAGTCTGCAAGCCAAGAGGGGGTGCTAGGGAATCTAGCTCAGGGCTGGAATGGAGCTCAGGACTGCAACTCTGAGGTGGAGAAGGGTCCCAGGGACCCAAGCTGAGAGCTGAGTTGGCGAAATTTCACAAATAGATTCTTAACTCACAAGAGAAACCTGGAATTTCATTTATCAGTGACCCCTTTACTCCTTCACCTTGATGTCTTGTCAGATGTTACAGTAGAGTCAAAGAACTGGCATTTGAAAGCTAACTAAATCCACTGGCAAACAGACAGATTGTGTTTAGGCTTCGTGTTGCTTACTTTTCCTGTTGCTGCGATAAAATATCTGATAAGAGCAACTTAAAGAAGGAATGCTCACAGTTTGAGCTCACAATTTGAGGGTACAGTCCTGTCATGATGGGGAAGGCTTGGTAGCAGGAAGAAGAGGCAGCTGTTCACATTGCAGCCTCAGTCAGGAAATGGAGATGAGTGTACATGCTCTGCTAGCTTCTTATTTTTATTCAGTCTGGGTCTCAACCCATGGGGCTAATGCCACCCACATTTAGGGTAAGTGAGATATCTTCAGTTAAGTCTTTCTAGAAACACCTTGTTGACCTTCTCCTGAGAAGTGGGGAGAAAAGTCTATCTACACAAGATAAAAAAACTATGATGTGGGGTTGGAGAGATGGCCCTGCTGTTAAGAGTACTAGCTGCTTTTGCAGAAGACCAGGGTTTGAATCCCAGCACCCACATGTTGGCTAACAACTGTCCATAACTCCAGTTTCTAGGGATCTGACACC
>NW_008351635.1:1088043-1123489 GCF_000622305.1 Nannospalax galili | reverse complement strand
CACATATATTTATGTAGTCAATGCATTCATACACATAAAATAAAAATAACAAATAAAATTTGAAAAACTATGACAGAAACAATAACGATTTGATTCAACTATCAATTGGAAAATCAATGAGTTTAATTGGGGTTAGACCCACAGGACTGAGTGAAAGGTTATTTACACAACTAAAGAAAAAAATTCCATCTCCCAGTAACTGTTAACTGTGCACAAATCCTTGGGTCAGAGTGGTGCCTGGCAAGCCTGCCCCTACTCCTTGATGGAAGGTTAATGGGCCTGATCTTGTGTAAGTTCTTGTGCAAGTGATCAAGCTACTGCGATTTCAAGAGGGGAATGCTATGCCATACCCAGAAGACTAAGTCCACAGCACAACTTTATAGAAATACACCCAGGGGAATTTCCAAGGTCATCTAAATCCAGTCAGGTTGACAAGACTGGACTATGCAGACTTAAATTGAGGCAGCATTAAAATTTTAGTGTTTTTGTAAATTTAACCACATGGATGCATTCCCTGTGTTGACCAAGGTCAGATCCCTGTGGGGCATTATGACCGTGGACTGCACAGATCTACCTGACTGACCTTGAACATTACAGGAAAAGCATGTATTTGCCCAATACAAGCGTCACCTTGAGTCAAGCATGGCTTTGGTGCATGAGCTTTCTCAGTGCTTAGTATACGGCACAGTTAATTTACTTTATGTCCTTAGGCTGCCTTTAAATCTGAAGGCAGCTTAGTGTGGGTTCATGAGTACTAGTGTATTTTGTGTTGGGCATAGGAAAGCAGTGTATGCTCAGGTACTCCAATGCCTATTCTTTTTTCTGTTTTCATTTTTAATGTGGGTTCTGCAGATAGAATCGGGTCCTCACTTTACTCACTCAGCCACGTACTTAGCTCTCAGCTCTTTGAAGAGTGAAGACTTTGTTTTACCTCATAGTTCTGGGACAAAGCCCATCATGGTGAAGAAGTCTTGGTGGCAGGAGGAAGCAGCAGCTGGCCCATTGCATCCTCGATCAGGAAGTGACTATGGGGCACTGTGTTGCTTTGTTTATGATCTAGATCTAATTGGGAAACAGATGTCCAAACTGTTATCCTCAGAGAACACAGTCTTCTCTTCTACCAAGTTGATCCTGCATTTATGCTCTGATTTACCTACATAAGCCTTGGCCGTGACTTTAGACAATAAAGACTTTTATTACGGTATTGACCACATTGGTGCACTATTTTCTATTAACATCTTGCAAGGAATGAGAATCTGTCTCCTTCTGCAATGGAAAGAATGCCATGATTTGTTTTTTGTAATCCTATAAGCTAAGAAAGATTTCTTTAGCAGACTCAGCCTTTCAAATTTAAATCTGCTGAACAAATCAAAGGGAGGTGTATTATAAAATATGCTATTTCCTACTATCAGAACAGTAATCACGGAAGAAATTGAAGAAGATAAAAATTTATTGGAGAACATGACAGATGTATCATTTCTGCATCCATAAAATTGATAAAGTGCAGAGAACAGAAGGGCTTTTTATTTTTGACTTTTAGGTAGAAGTTTATTATAGATAAAAAGGTGGCAGAGACAGAGAAAGAAAGTGAGAGAGTGAGTGAGTGAGAGAGGGGAAGAAAGAAGAGGGAAGAAGAGAAGGAGGAAGAGGAGGAGGACCTGTTATACAGGACCTATGGACTATACACAGTCTGAAGCCTTTGTACAAGACTTAACTGCAGGAAAGGGTGAGGCACAGGATGGGAAGAGCCGGTCATTACAGCCTTCAGGCAGATGTCTTATTGAGGACATAAAGAAACAGGAAGCAAAGCTCACTTCTGACATTTCTAGAACTGCTGCTTTGAATTTTGCCTCTCCTCAACCAGTTTCTATTTCCTGTTCTGTTGTTTCCCTCTCTGAAGACGTAACCCCCACTGACATTTAGAGAATTGGAAGTAAAACTGAATCTACCTTCTTCCTGCTGGGTAGGGTGGACTAGTGTAGCAGTTTGGGTTATCCCCCAGTGTCTATTTAGGGAGCCTCGGTGATTACCTTTGGGGTGTAGGGGAGGAAAGGAAGTCCTTGACTGGCACCTGGATAGAGATTCTGGGAGGAACGAAGCCAAGAGATAACTCAGGGAGAAGTGAAATTGGAGCCCCTTGAGCAGAAAAAAGATTTTATCCTGCTGGGTGAAGGCATGAGTTAATACAGATCTTAGTATTACAAGCCCTTGGTGGAGAACCAGGAGAAGTCAGAACAGAGGACATTTTAATATGTCAAAATAAAAACCATCATAGGCTCACAAGAGCATCTACCCACTAGAATCTTACTTGATTTTTCTCCCTTTGGCTTCCAAGGCTTGACCGGAGAGTGGTGAACCCAGGATCTGCTTTCTACTTAACTTACTGAAAAGAATGTTTTAGAAGAGCCCTTCCAATTTTTCTTTTGACCCAAATGTGGAAAGCTCTAGCCTGACTCATCAGTTAGAGAGAAAATGCTCACCTCTGCCACTGTTTCCCTTACAGTGCCTGCAATTTGGGCAATTCAAGAATACTTCAAGTCCATCTGGCTCCAGGCCTACGTGAGCAGATCCTTCAGTCCGTTTTGGCCCCTTTTTGCCTATATCTTCTACAGACTCTCTCTCAGTTGACTCCAATTCAGTCAACCAGGATGAGGCTTTTATTTATTACCACCACTAAAACCCCAATAAAGTTAACATCCATCTTCCTGTGAAACTCTTGGAGATTTGAATGTGTACCATTGGAGAAGCTGAGAAACTTTTGTTGGCTGGTGGCAGGATCAATGTTACTTAGACTGAGGGGAGGGTAGTTTGAAGGCACAGTAGAGAGCATTCCATAGAGACATACTGAATGCCTAGTTCAGTCTGAATGTCAAATTACTGTATATAATAAAAATATACATGCAGTATTTGCAATTTATGGAGCATAGTTACACTAAAAAAATTGTTTATCTGAAATGCAGATTTAGTGAGCTCTTCTGCATGTTATCTTATAAATATAAGGTAAATGGAAAACCACCAAAGATTTGAAAACTTTAATGGGAATATGCTCATAAATTGGAGGGAAGGACAATTTGTTATAAAACAAATGGCTTAAGAACTTCCTTTCACTGTGGCCTTGCTCTAAAACCAGTCATAATGAGAGCTTTTATCTCAAGTCTCTGATAATGTTTTAAATAAAGCCTCATGATGATAAAGCACTGTTTCAGTAATAATGGTGAGCAACGCTGACTTACAACCAAAGGGGAACATGGGTTCTTTCTCTTTGTACTCGTGCTCAGCAGAGAAAAGGCAAACACAAAAGTGCCTGATGAACAGCAATTTCACTTGCAAAACTGAACACACTCATTTGTCTGCATCCCCAACATTACACCAACCAAGCCTGTGTTTACTGTGCCTGGCGTTTCAGAATGCAGTTGTTGCTGAACTTGTGGCCACCTTACTCTGTTCACAGCAAGGTACTTCAAATAGACTGGCACTGTGATTACTAAGACACATCCATCAGAGGACCGATAGCACCCGGTGCTGCCTCCAGGAGAAATGGGCTCATTGCTAGAGAGCAGAAAGTGTCCAGATTTAACACCCATATGCTAAACCCAAATCCAATTTCTAATTATGACTCTAATGTCTCCCATGCATCTCTGTGCCGCTTGTTTGTAACCTTCTCCCTAGGATTTCTCTCTACAACAATCACTAGAAACCTAGTCAAATCCCCCTAGAATAAAGGAATGTTCAGATTAGAACATGTTGTTCTCACCAGCAGTTATGATCAGTTTATGACCTTGTGACTGGGCGAGCCATCCCCAGGACACCAGTGTCCCCACAGGTCAGCAGTTAGGAGTGGCAGGGCCAATGTGGAAACAGAGGCGAAGAAAAGGGCCAAGGTTAGCGTATGAGAGATTATGTGACCAGGAGTACAGCTGCAGGAAGCACATAGTAGTTTTTTTTTTTAAGATAGCTTTCCATCAAATTTTGCAAAATATACCACTGCTAACATCAGTGTGTATGTCAGACCTAGCCCTCGCCTCAGCTTTACCAAAGTGATACTGAGGTGTAGGAAGTACAGTAGGATGACCCTGAGTAAGTGAATAGAGCCACTGCCTTTGGGAATGAGCCGAGATGATACTAAGTTACTATGTCCACAAAGTCTTGTCAGCACTTGGGAACTATTGAATGTAACACTTCTGGACCTAAGGACTATCATTCTTACCATTTTACTATGAGAAAATGGAATGCTATAGGTCAGATCTCATGGCTTCGGGGCAGGTTACATGGCTGTGAGCTGAGGTCACATGGTCTGCAGGTGCTGTATCAAGCAGATAACACTGACAGCATGACTCTAAAGCTATACTTCTAATAACTGCACTCTCTTACTCTAGAGATAAAGCATCTTTTGGGAGTGGAGAACATTTTTGTGTCCTGTAAAATATAAACACAATTAGTTGAAATATGTTGGTCTGCTTGGGTAAGATATTCAAGCCTAGCAATTTTCTCAGTGCCCCTGGGACCGAGGAGATGGGTTACTCTGTAAAGTGTTTGCCACATAAGCATGAAGATCTTTCTTCTATCTCCAGAACCCATGTGAGAACCTGGGAATAATGACCCATGCTTGTAATCCCAGAGCTGGAGAGGTGGAGACAGCAGATCTCTGGAACTCATTGAGCACACAAGCGCACACATACACACAATTCCCTAGACTAGCCTTTGTACTGACTCATTATCTAAAAAGTTGGTGTCATTGTGAGCCACACTTACTCAAAGCAACATCAGTACAGTGCTTTGGTTTAATCTACAGTCATTTATTCTTTCATTTCACAATCATGCTTAAAGCCCATGTTGGACGAGATGCTATACATTTGGTAATATGTGATCTGTCCTTCCTCAGAAGTGTGCAGCCTATAAGAATGCATGCATGCAAGGAAGCAATTACAGAGGTAATCCCCTTGAAGATGGAAGGTAGCAGTTGAATGCTAAGCTCAGCATATGAGTGCAACACAGTGTGTAACTCAAAAGACTCCCAGCTCTGCTTTTCTCCCAACAGCTACTTTGATGTATTCATGCCTCCTTCAAAATATGCATTTCCTAAAGACTCGGTCAACGCGCCTCTGGTGCACAGACCAATGTCTAGACTGCAGGGACTTTAATGCAGAACCAGTGACTTGGAAAATAGGAGAAGAGGGAGCGTTCTGGCCTGCTCTCTGAAAATTGCTTAGGTAAATTTTACTGTAGCTCCTAGTACTAAGTCCTGAGCCACTTGCATTTCTTTTGCCACAGTAGGGGGGTTGCTCTAGCTTTGATCTAAGTTGTGTTTAGTCCATGAGGTATTTTGAAACAGAGGCACTAATGCTCAGAGATACCCAGAAATTCTCCAGTCAAGATTCTGATTTCTCTACAAATAGCTACTGCTTGTCCCAAGGTTAGGCAAGAAAGCAGGCTCACTGTTTTCTGTTTCTGCTTCTCTCTGTTTTCAAAAAAGATTTTTTTTTAATTATGTGTATGTGTGCCTGTGTGTCTATGTGTGTGTATGTGCATATGAGTGTAGGTGCCCATAGATCCTCCTGGTGCTGGAGTCACATGTGGATGCCAGTGTCTGATGTGGGTGCTGGGAACTGAACTTAGGTCTTCTGCGAGAGCAATACAAGCTCTTAACTGACAGCCATCTCTCTAGTCCCCTCTATCTCTTAATAGCTTGAAACAAACAGATCCAAACAAGATAGTTTTCTTTAGCCCAATTCCAAGGAAATACACATATTGTGTCCATTAACTCACGAATAATATATTGTCTTGTTTTGAGCTCAGAACACTATGCTACACACAGAACATGGGAAGTGCTATAGTAGAAGCAGGGACAGAGTGGCTGAGAAGGGAGGTTCTTTCCTTCTAGACTTAGCTCCACCCATCACCAACGAGAGCTGGTAGCGGTGAGCCTTGGGGCACCCATCTAACCAAAAGTCCAACACAGTGAACATTCTTCACTCCCTGGAAAAGTCTTTCCTTGGGTCTGAATGCAGCTGACTAAAAGAAAGTTAAGTTCTTTGCAATCAGATTTCCCTTTGCTTGCTGACTGAGAGGATGAACCAGAGCGAGGAAAGATTCAGAGCAGGACCACTGCACCTAGCCCTTCTCCACTGCCTTCCTAAGCACATGCTTTGAATTTTATCTCTGTAGCTCTACGTGTGGATTGTGTCCAGTCCTCTAATCATAAGGAGAATACTGCTTATCACCTCCTGTAAAATACTGTCCACTGTTGGTCGATTAAAACACAGAAATTCTTTAGCAATACGGAAGCTTACAGTGGCTCATTTTACTGATTATTTTTTACTTTATCATGGTGTCAAAGCAGCATAGATTCAGCAGCAGGACCCCCTTTGAATTTTGAATTTTCATCTTTTCCCAGGCTAGTGATATGTGGAAACATAGGTTCTCTCTCCTCATGCTGGGCAGGGAGGAAAGATACTCTCTCCTGACCCTGGGAAGTGGCAGAGCCATGAATCCAAGTCAGCCATGAGGATGGTCATGTGGGAAATACCCAGCACTCCACAGTGCACTGTGGTACTCAGCCTGATGCATGGTAGACTGGGTGCATCAAAGGCATTTTTGACTTAGTATACTTCCAGTCTAAGAAGAGGTTTATGACATGTAGGAATTTCTGCATGCTGTAAGAACTGAATATGTTATTGTCTGTTATCATCACCATTGTTAAGGAATAGTGTGCCATGCAGTGTTCAAGCAGAGGGAAACAGACCAAGGTGTGACTCTGATCCACTGTCATGGGCCTCATGTCCAGATTCCCAGAGGAAGTAAAAAATTCTTTACATCCATTTATGTCTACATTTCCAAAACCCACTGGATCTGATCAGTTGCTACTGACTCTGATAACTTGGGGCTGTATCATCTCTCATAGCCTTGTTAAGTTATAAAAAAACAATCCCTGAAATATCATTGTGAGGCCATATCCATGAATGATTGCCTGTGTTACTGGGGTGCTGTGAGCACTGGAATTGATTCTTAGGACTACGCTCACTTTCAAGCAACCTTAGGCTTTTTCTTTGGTCAGCTAATGACTGTAGTAAAATGAGGAATGGCTTAACATTATTATTTCAACAAAATGACTTATTGATAGCTAATGTAACTTAACACTTCTTTAGAAAATGTCTAAGCAATGTATTGGATACACACATTTCCATACCCTCTCTCCAAGAGACATTCAGTGTTCCTTGGCATGTTAATGAGTCGGTGAAGCTGGAACAGGGGACTAGAGTATTTTTCTGTCCTGTTTCTAGAAACAGTTATGTAATTTGATCTGTTTCAGAAGTAAGGATGTTAAGAGAGTGGTAGCATATATATTTTTGGCTTGATCTTCATCTTCCTTCCTTCCTTCCTCCCTCCCTCCCTCCCTCCCTTCTTTCTCTCTCTCTCTCTCTCCTCCCTCTCTCAAGCACCTGCAGGTGTGTGGGAGCTAGGCCAGCAACACCCTTACACCCAGACACACCCAGACAGACTGCAGTGATACCATACTTTTTCTTCTTATTTCTTTTTTTTTTTTTTTTGAGACAGGGACTCACAATGTTGCTTTGGCTGAACTGGCTCACTCTGTAGACCAGGCAGGCCTCCAACTCTCAGAGTTACACCTGCCTCTGCCTTCTGAGTACCCTTTCTGACTTTTACCTTCATTCTTGTCCTGTGGCACTACTAGAGGCAGTAGAATCAGTAGGGCTTGGTGTGAAGAAATGAAGTCCTTGTGAATGGACAGTGGGAGGAGGGCACTGGGACTCAGCCACCTCCTCTCTCTGTGATATCTGACTGCCATGAAATGAACGGTCAATTCTGATGAACTGCCACAGACTTCAAAACAACTGGGCCAAATGCCATGGACTGACACCTTGGAAACCAGGAATCGAAGCGTCTCCTTCTTGTAAGGTCTTCATCGTTGGTATCAGAGCCACAGAACACTGGTTACCACAGATTTGTGTTGGAGCCAATGAATTCCACAAACTGTCTTCTCCCAGTTCGGAAGAGACTGAGAAGTGCAAGATCACGGTGATCAGAGTTGGATTGTTTGGATAAAGGCTGGTCTCTGCTTCCAAGATGCCACCTTGTTGCCACTCCAGAGGTGACAAGGACTGTTTTCACACAGCAGAAGTGGAAAAGCAAGCTCTCTCTGAAGGCTGAGTGAAGCCGCTTTCATAACATCAGTAGGAGAAGTCCTTCTGGTCTGAATTTCCTCAAGATCCCATTTTTCCCACCATCTCACTAGCTATTCCATTTTAGTACCTACATTTTAGAGGGGGGTATTCAGTCCATAGAAGGGTGACCACTGTAGGAAGCACATGCCTTAAAAACATCCCCGCCTACACTTGACACTAAATAATGTCAATAGTAGGCGCTCTGGAAATCTAATTTATTCATCTCTGTTTGGTGTGTTTATTGTCGGCATCCAACCGAATGAATTAAACTTGCCACTTGCATCATCACAGAGAAAAAATTATAGAACAAGATTTTTTAATGTACTTCCATTTAATTAAGGAGTAAACAGATATCTGTTCCATTTCAGTCATTTGGTGGAAAAAAATACAGCACTGGGGCAAAGCAAAACTAAGTTTCTATGACGAGTTCAGCAGATGTGGGTGTTATCCTAGGAGCCATGTGGGACTGCTCCTCTTTACCAGGAAGCTGCACCAGCGCCTGAGACTCTGCCATACCTGCCTCCTGACGGCTTGTTCCCCTGTACTGCTATTACTGTATTTACTGAGGAGTCCTGGCTGCTGTTGTAGAGAAGGAAGATGGCCAGTCCTTTATAAAGAGAGAGCAGTTGAGTAGGCTGGATTTTCAAGATTTAAAAAAAAATTATTTTGTTTTATCTATGTGTATGAATGCTTTGCCTGCATGTATGTAAGTGCACCCCAGGCATGCAATGCCCATGGAGGTCAGAAAAGGACGTCAGATCCCCTGGAACTGAATTTACAGTCGGTCGTTAGTTGCCACATGGGTGCTGAGAACTGAAGCCAGGTCCTCTGCAAGAGCAGCCAGTACTCTTAAGCCTTGAACCATCTCTCCAGCCCCTTAAGCTTCATTTCTGAACCTGTCTTTTTAAAATGTGCTTATTTCCCATGATAAAAGAGACAAGTAGATTGTCTTGAAATCAAAACAGAAAACCCATTACTTTGATCCCCATTTTCCACAAGACATACATCAACACAACCTAGAAGTTTAAGTTACTATCTTCACATGCCAACCAGTTAAACCTCCTGCATGACTTGTGAAACTATGTATATTAAATATGTATGTTTATTTCATTTTTAAACAGCGGACGACTGCTTAAAGGAGAGATACATGGCTTCAAAATCTGCCTCCTAGGCTGGACTTGGAGGTGTATGCCTTTAATCCCATCACTCTGGAGGCAGAGGTAGACGGATCTCTGAGAGAGGGTCCAGCCTGGTCTACGTAAAGAGTTCCGGGCCAGCTGGGGCTACAGGGAGAACCTGTCTAAAAAAATTCCTGGGACAAGTATAATCCTGGGAGTCTAATCTATTTAGGCAATTTTCTCACTTCTAAAATGAGGTAACATCATAGGCTACATATTTTTAAATTTTGCAACAATCCCTAAGAAGATGGATATAAGCCATTTGACATAATTCCTGGAACACACTAGGTGTTCAGTGAACATCAGCTACAAGTGTTTTATGACATACAAAAGTAGATGGGGCTTTAAAAAAATTGTTGCGTGTATCCAATACTAAAAGAGAACACCTATCAGGACCTGTGACTTACAGCTCAGTGTTCAGTGAATGGTCTGGGAGCATCGCCAGAGACATGCTGCCTCTGTCACTACGGGTGACATGGCTCAGTCTCCAGCTTGAGGCAGGATAATGAATGAATTAGAAAGAGCTGTAGCAAGCGTGTGGGTGGATGTCCCATGTCAGAGCTTTCATTTGGATTCCTTGCAGAACAACAGAAATATTCATTATAGTTTCATTCCTTTCAAAATACAAAGAACAGCAGGGCCTCGCCAGCAGAACAGCCAAGCACCACCCCAGAGGAAGTTGTTTTAGGGAATTTCAAAGCAGCCCGAGGAACCAGGCCATCGCAGGTGCTTTCCTCGTTATTTTCCAGCTCGGCGTTTGGCACCGTTGTATGTTTTGATCCCTTCCTACGGATATGCCAGGGCTCACGTGCTGGGAACGAGACCCCTGCACACAGCAGAGGCTTCGGCTCGTGGAGAACACAGCCGATCATTAAATGGATTTCTGATCTGCTGCCTCTGGTATCGTCCTTAGCAGCAGAACAGAAGCTCGTGGGTGTGGAAGGAGGAGCTCTGATCATAATCATGGGTAGAGAAATGGTTTCCTCTGACATTTTTCTTTCAGAGAGACTAAGCAAAATTGCAGTACAGTTTAACAGTACCCTTCTTAACTCACTGCAGGTTGCCATGGAAACAGGAATCTCGCCCCAACATGAAAGGCATTTAGGGAATCTGTTAGGCTATAACATTAGCATGATCTAAGCATCTTTGCTTACTGCCAAAAAGTCCAGCATCTCTTTCAGACTATCATTAATAATCATTAAATTTCTCTGCATGCAGTTCAAAGATCTTCGTATCTTGTCCGTGAGAGGCCAGCTTGTCAGGGAGCATGCGCAGCACTGTGCTGCCTCATCCAGGACGTGAAGGAAGACCCTGCTCACACTGCCATTTTCACAAGATCCAGATTTAGATCTTGACAGAGAAAAACATGATTGCAATAAAATTAAGAAAACAAGGAAATCTGCTGACATTTCGTCAGGGATAGTTTTTAACAATAAAGAAGAATCAAGTGGGAACTTTTGTTTCAACAATGGAAACAATGTCTTTGACCTCTTGTTTGTTCTAGAAAACTTTTAGGTTAGATCTCATATTTTTGCCAAATGCTGTATTTTTAATGTTTATTTTTGAAATCTATTTAGGAATCATAACACTAAAAGATCATGTTAGCAAAATGCAGTGGTCCTTTTGTTTTGTCCCAAGAACTAGAAAGATGTGATTTTGAAAAGCCACCAGTTTGCTTTAAACAATGACAGCAGTAACTAAATCACCATTGTCATTTATTTCATAATAAGGAATGTGGGTGAACTTGTAAGGAAAATGAGGAAAAAGACTTTTTGATTTCCATTTTAAAATCTTCCAGTTTTATCATGTGTAAATTGAAATGTCACTGAAATGGGGAGAAAGGGGGTCCCCTAGAGGGTTCTTAGTCTCAGCCATAAAAGAATTCAAGAATGGACCCAAATAGAAACTTTTACAATTTTATTAGACTCTTAAAGAAAAACCCTCAGGGCAGGCGAGCTGGTCATCTTGGCAGCCGCCTTGAGGAGGTGAATGGTGGGAAGAAGGAAAGAAAGCCATGGAGCCGTGCAGGGTTAGAGCCTGCCTGGAGGTCAGACACGTGGCTGACTGACCGGCAGCCACACGGCTGGGGGAAGGAAGCTTTAGAGGAAAAGTGGAGAACTCTAAGGTACTAGGGGCAGCCCAAAGCCTAAAGAAAGCATGTTTAGTAAGAAAGGCATGGAGAAGAAGAGGAGAAATGACACCTTCCTGAAGACTTCAGGAAAGCGGACAGACTTAAGACACCTACATGGATGTGGCTGGTTTAGAAGTTCTGCAAGAGTCTGAACTAGTTCCTGGCAGGAAATATTGGCTACCTTAACAACGCAGCAGGTATTCTGCCCATCTATTTAGCATAAGTTAAGGAACCTGCCTTCCTGGGAGTGGTTCTATCACCAGGTAATTGACCAGTGAGACTGGAAAAGTGGATCCTCCAACAGATAGACTAGACATTTTTATAGTCTGGACCAGTTCAATTTATGGTGCTTATTGATACTCTAACATTACTAATTTAACAATTAATGTCCTTCTATAGTTCACCCTCTATAGTTAACCCTAACCCTAACCCATGCCCCAGCTCGTTGTCTTCTACAGAAAGGTCTCTCCTGGTCACTGTCAACACCTCTCTAGATAAAGAGTCGATCTGAATACATCAACCCTGGAGACAAAGTTTAACTACTATCTCCATGGGAGGGTGACACTGAGCGTGGTCCTTAGACCCTGTACCTCTGTTTTCTCAAAAGGTTGTTAAGATCAACTTAGATAACTGACAACCCACACCTAGATGCCTTCTCCAATACATAAATATTTCTGAAGAAGACATTCTCTGGATTTTAGCTCCTATCATTAATTAATTGATAGCTTGGGTATCTAACAAGACTGCCAAACCAACTTTTTACGAAAAGCAAACCTCCTAGAAAAATGCCAACAGGGAATATTTTTGTCTAATTTTTCTAAGATTTTGTCTAATCATCTTCCTTTTCTCCCTGAGTGTACTCACCTTTGGAAAAGTGGATTATAAATTTTAAATACCCAAAATTTAGGCGCAGGAAGGGAAGATTAAGCCTAACCTAGAACTCTGGTTTTTAGGGAGATGCAGATCATCTGTGTTTTAACATTCCCACTGCTTTGTCTAGCTTTGGGGCTGTAATCAATTAGGCCATCATAAATAGACCAATAGTGTTAGGAATAAGTCTAGATGTCCATTGGTTACTCTAGCTTGTTATTTCTATGTATGTTGGACTTTAGCACTGTGAGTACATTATACATCATATTCCTTACCTGCCCTCCTGAAATGGAACCAAAGGCAAATAAAATAGATGGTGATGAAAGTCCTTCTAATTAATGACAAATATTGATTTGTAGAAACATGGTTTGGGGTAATAGTACGCTTTTTAAAACTGCACCCAATGATTTGAGAATTTTAAAATATTATATTTATTATCTTTATTTTACATGTAGGAGTTTTTTGCCTGCATGTATGTCAGTGCACCACTGGCTTGTAATACCTTGTAGAAGCCAGAAGAGGGTGTCAGGTCCCCTGGAACTGGAGATACAGATAGTTGTTAGATTCCATGTGGGTGCTGGGACTCGAACCCAGGTCCTCTGGAAGGCTAAGTACTCTTTACCCCAGAGTCATTTCTCAAGTTCGATTTAAAACACTCTAGGAAGGAGCAAATGTGTATTCAACAGGGCAGAAGTGACCCCTGCAGCCTGGCAACATGAGGAGAAGAATGCGTGCTCCCAGCTGGCAGGGAGCGTCCAAGGACAGAGAAAGGTAACAACGGTAGAGAAAGACAAATGGGAGGGCGGTAGAGGTATCAGGGCTGTGTTGGGGCCCATCAAGACAAGAGAAACTCCTCTGGGGCTGGAGAGATGGCTCAGCAGTTAAGAGCACTGATTGCTCTTACAGAGGACCCTGGTTCGATTCCCAGCACCCACATGGTAGCTAACAACCATCCATAACTACAATTCCAGGGGATCCAATGTGGTCTTGTGACTGCTGTAGCATCGCATGACAGGGGTGCGCTCACATACACGCAGACAATACACTCATACACATAAAATAAAAATAATAGATAAATTTTTTTTAAAAGAATTAAGATTCTTTTAGAGAGAGTGACATATCTGTGGCCAACAGCTTGTTGCCTCAGTGACATATGTAGGCAAATAAAGAGCTATCAAATTTACCTCAAGAATGGTCATCTACCACACAGTTTCTTGATTGGGCTACTAAATACCAGAAAGTTCAAAACGTTTCAAAGTGACTAATCATTTTACAAATGCCAAGAAAAATGAAAGGATTGAACATTTATTTTTTTTAAAAAAAGAATAATCACATTTTCTAAAAGTTTATTTTGTTGTATTTCTATGTGATGTGCAGCTCAGAAATCTCATTAAAATAATTTCCTCCCAGAGAACAGTTTGTTTTAATAATGTTGAACACTGTTAGAGAGTCAGAATAAAGCTAAAGCCTGTTGGTTTGGAGTAAAAATCTATGAATGGAATGAAATTAAGTGATGCTATAAAGAGAAGTTGTTTGTTTTTCATGGTTCTCCTGGTAGAGCTTTGTAAATGGAGCATGAGCAGGACAGAGCCATAGCTCTTTGAATCCTATGTAGGGATTTCTGCTGTGCTGGTACACTCCATTCTGCAGGGAGACCCATTAAGACCCAGAATTAAATGACTCACAGTTCTCAGGAAGTTCCTGAAACTTACCAGATTCATAAGGCCTCTCCCAAACTTTATCTAAGTCTGAAAACTGCTGAGGAGAGGAGACTCTCCAACATACTGAGCTGACTGAAAGTCATGCAGAGCTTCAGAGTTCCAGCTTTCAAGAGTCATCTCCCATGATGGGGTGGACTTTCAGTGGTGCAGCAGCCTCTCAGTCACCCTGCTCCAATAAGCAGCCCCTCACCTAGACTCCTGTAAGTAACCCCAATAAATTCATTGGTTCACAAAGTTAAACTTTGGTGGTTAGACTTTGGTCTGTCTTTGATTTCCTGTACATAATAAATAGATATTTGTTTACATATCACAACTAGTGTCACACAGCTCCTGAGCCCACCACCCACAGTAACAAGGAGCATGGTAAAATCAAGCCATAGTTTTATCCCCATTACCACTGCTAAGTGGGCCTGTGGATTGCCAGGAATTGTCCTGGACTTGGTTCCCAAGTAAACTTGGACCATACACACTCAGCTTGCAGAATTTAAATGGAAGTAACCAAGGCCATAGGAGTGCCGACTCAGCACATTACATTCCGGCGTTGCATCACAGTACTCAACAATGACTTAAGACACCTCAGCACAATACCCAGTGATGTCTTGGCAAAATGCCCAAAAATAACATCATAAAAGCTAATCATGATCTAATACAGACAACCAAACAGGACTTAGCAAAAACTACCAAAGACTCAGCAAAATTACCCAACTCAGACTCATCAAAACATCCAAGCATAGCCAGACATGGGTGGCATACACCTTTAATCACAGCATTTGTGAGGAAGAGGCAGGTGGGGATCTTTGTAAGTTTGAAGTCAACCTGGTCTACATAGTGAGTTCCAGGCCAGCTGGGGCTACAGGGAGACCCTGTCTCAAAAAGACAAAAAAAAAAAAAAAAAAAAAAAAAAAAAAAAAAAAAAATCCAAGCATGACTCAGCAAGCATAGTCAACCATGACTCAGTAAGATAGCAAACAATGATTCATCATAAACTCCAACCCTGCTAAAATATCACCCAGAAAAATCTTTAAACCATGACTCAGTATAAATAAGAAGTGTGTCTTTGAAATACCAATGATGACTCAGCAAAACATCAAAACAACCAAGTACGACTCAGCTAAAATGCCAAAAAATACTTAGCTAAATGGTATATGATTCAGGAAAATGCCAATCATGAATCAATCCTACAAAAGTAACATAGGATGAATAACATAACCCAACTCATGACTCAGTAAGATCCCAAACTACAACTCAAAAGTTAGCAAGCCAGGACTCAGCAAAAATACCCACAGATGACTTAGCAAAAATGCCTGACCATGACCATGTACAAAAAAAACAATTAGGACTCAGGAAAAAGAATGATTCAGCAAAGCTCACCAGATATGATTCATCTGAAATGTCTAACCATGACAGCAAATGCTGAATGCTATCTCAGAACACATCCCGCCATGACTCAGCAAGAACATATACTGCTGAAAATCAGGACAAATGCCTACTTTAGTTACTTTTCTTGTTCCTTTGCCAAAATACGTGACAAAGAAACCGAAGGAAAGAGGCGTTTATTTTACCTCACTGTTCAGTCCATCACAGTGGGAAGTCATAGTGGCAGGAGCCAGAGGCAGCTGGTCACATTGCACCCACAATTAAGAGGTAGAGAGGTGAATGCCGGGCTCAGCTCACTTTATCCTACTTATTTAGTCCAGGACCCCAGCCAACGGATTGGTGTAATTCCATGGTTAAAGCGAGTCTTTCTACCTCAGTTAACCTAACCAGATAATCCCTCACAGACATGTCCAGAGGCTAACCTAACCTAACCCACTAGATCTCTATTACATACCTCCTGTTATGATTTCCTCTTCCCCTTGATGATTCCCTTTTTAGCTTCATGACTTCAAATACATATAAAAACAAACACATACACACATATTAAATATTTTCATCTTATAACACTCTACCTGTGGCATTTGTATTCATTCTTAATAGTTTAACATAATGATTTCCAGTTGTGCATCCATTTCCTGAAAATGTGGTTACATTTTTCTTTACTGTTTCATAAAAATTCATGTAAAAACCAATTTTCTTACCATTTTCAAGTTTTTACCCCAAATACCTTCATTTCAGATAAAAAATTCTAATAGTAATCTTGATTTGTTTGCTTAACAGGGACTCGTGATTTGGCTCAGGCTAGCCTAGAGCTCACTATGTAAACCAGTCTGGCCTCAGATTATAGAGATCTACCTTCATCTGCTTTCTGTGTGCTGGGATTATTAGTATGTACCACCATGTCTGACTTTAACATTAATCTTCATTCTACCACTGTTACCTCTGCCTCTGAATTATTTTAATTTTTTTGAAGTTCAGTTCTGTTCAATGTACCTTAGGCTTGAGTTATAGACTAGCTTTGTATATGGGGGGAAGACATTTTACTGGTAGTTAGTTCAAAAAAAACTAAAACCTTCTATTTTTTTATCCTCAGAATGTAGTTTCTTTTTTTCTGGTCTCTATGCATCACAAAACGGTTCATTAATATAACTTGTAAGAGATAAAGGTATAATGTTTCTAGGCATTTTGTTATAGCACAGAACATATTTTCAGATCAAGTATTAATTTAAAACTATTTTCTTGATTATTGTTGCTAATTTTTAAATTTTTGTGTTCTCTAGTATGTCAGGAATATATAGCTTTAACTGTTGTTTTCAACAAAAAGGCGTTTTCCTCTTAATTTCAATATGAAAAACTTCTTTTATCTGTATTCCATAAGTGTCTGTAAGATGACAAGACTATGGAATTGTGTAACATGTTAGTGTGAATAGAGTACAAGTTAATGTGGTGTCTTAAAGAACTTAGCAAACTATTATTGGTGTTCAGATTCAAAGCTTTCATATCTTGCAATCTGACCATAGAACAAAGGAAAAGAAATAGAAACTTCTTCAAAGTTCCCCAGATCCATAGACGTGCATGTTTAGCTTGCCCTTGAGTAAGCTTCATAAATTAAGAAAATGGGCACCAGGCTTTGCACCAATCTTCTGGAAAATCTATAGTTCACTAATAAAATGAAATTAAGGAAGCAAAAATTCAATGTCTATGGTATAGCATCAAAATTACTTATAGGAGTATCAAAAATTATCATTAACTGAATCTTAACTCTATGTCAGGCAATGGAAAAACATTTTAAATTTTATTTTATTTTTTACCAGGTTCACTAGCACATGCCTACAAGTCTCAGCTGTTTAGAGAGCTGAGCAAGGGAATTGTGAGTTTCAGGTCTGGGAAATTTAACAAAACCCTGTCTCAAAATAAAAAGCATGTAGCTCTGGGCTTAATTTTCAAAAATTAAAAAAAAATTGTTTTCAAACCTGGGATGGTTAATATTGACTATTTGATAAGATCTAGAATCACCCATGATACAAGCCTCTAGGCATACCTGTGGGGAATTTCCTAAATTATTTGAAATGAGAAGACTTGCTCTAAAAGCGGGTGGTACCGTCTGCCTGCTACCCAGCCATAAGGAAGCCCAACTTTTGCTTTACTGGCTGCCTCGTTGCGCTGTTGTGTTTGTCTGCCTTCACTTCCTGCTGGTGAGTGTGTCTGTGCTGTGGTTTCTGTGCCAACACTGCAACATTGCTACACTGACATCAAAATCAGCTCCTCCCCTCCAAGGTGGACTGAAGAGCAGTGGCCCTCCAGGAATCCTCCCAGCCTCCAGCACCAGACTGGAACCGCTGAGACGTCCAGCTTCCTGACTGAGTAGCTACTAACTCTCAGTCTCTTGTGAAGACAGTTACTGTTGTACTACACAGACCATTATTCTGTAAGCCAATCTAATAAATTGCTTTTCATTAAATATTCATTCTATTGGCTCTGATCCTCTAATACCCTGACTAAAGCAAACGTGGAATGAAGCACAATGTTCAGGTCACAGTTCAAGAGGAAACAGGGTCTGTGAGCATGATGTCAGATTTAATTATTGAAGAGAGGACATGGACAGTGAAGGTCCTATGTCTGAATGACCAGGGACCATTCTCCAGAGGAGAGCATATTTAACCTCATGTCTTCAAAGATAAGAAGAACTCTGTAGAAAAGGATTTTCTAGAAGGCTAAGGTAGAATGCAAGAGAAGCCTGTGTGGTAAAAAATACATGAGACCATTTTTGTAATGTCGGGTTTGACAAAGCGGTTTGATACAAGTTAATAAGGGACTTGGGTGAAAATTTTGAACCACAAGAGAAATGAAATATGAGTTTTGTTCCTGGGAGAGAGTTTTAGAAGCATGTGGAGCCATGGTGATAGGAGGTGAAATGTCACGCATGCAGAAGCATCTGAAGACCCACCGTAGTCAGGGGTCCAGGACCAGCATCTGCATCATGGACTTGCCAGTTAGGTTACTGTTTCTTCTCTCGTTTTTGGTTGAATACTATTATTAAACTCTCTTGTTTTACACTGACCACCACATCTCCAGTCAATAGACTATTAAAAGTGTAGCCAAGGACTGAGGTGAAGGCTGTCTCAGAATCTTTAGGAGTCAGTTCTTTCCTTCTAGCAAGTGGGGCCCAGGGATGAAACTCAGGTCATCAGGCCTGGTAGCCAGTGATTTTCCCCACAGAGCCACCTTTCTGGCCTGCGATACAGCTCGTAATACCTTCTTGGGATGGGTGTGTTTGAGTGTTCATCAGTCCTAGCATCCAAAGCAAATTTGGGTCAAGACCCTTTCTGCTTCTGCATATGGATGATAATTGGCTGAACGAAGTTCAGCTCTTTCCTGTGTTTCCTTCTGAGACCACTCTACCATGAACCAGTCTCATCTGCTCTTTTTACATATTTTTCACATTGGTGTCTGTCTATCTGTCTGTCTAGTCCCTCCCTCATCACCTTGATGTCATTCTTGCCTACTTTACTTTGGGTGGTACATTTACCTTTTACTCCTGCTGTCTTCCCTTTAACAACTCTATGCAGGACTCCCATAATATCTGCAAACAGAATTAGAATTTGAGGCTCCATTACTTCCTCTGAGAGCTCTTTTTATGTCATTTGCTATGAGCATGCTACCACTCTTGGGCATTTTGAGAGATCTTTGTCCTATTTATCAACCTGCTTACCATTAAGAACAATTTATCTGCTCTAATGGGGATTTGATATGATTCCATTTGTCTCTGTCAAATTTTCTGGCTTTTGAGAAATTAACTTCAGCTACCATCTTATTATGGTCAGAAAATGTGATGTCTCACTCTATTACTGTGGCTACTTATGTGAACCTTATCAATGCCCTTGATCATTACTTTATACTCTTCATAATGCTGACCACCCTATGAGCATAGATATTCAGAACCAAATCCTCTTAGATACCAACTGCAACTAAATGTGTGGTTTAACTGATCAGTTTTTGTTTGTGTGGATTTGTTCTACACCTACAGCTCTAAGTTGTACATAGAGCAGTGCCATGCTCCCTGGAAAATGCCTGTCTGTGTTTATGAGGAAAATCTATTCCTATACCTGGTCTCCATTCTCCTTTAAACAGCTGTAGATATCATCTTGACACTGTGTCTTTCTAAAACATACTTAAATCACTCCCCTCTTTAATCTGGTCATCCATTGCTTGCTCAACATTTTGTAGCCTTCAGTCTATCTCATGCCTTCCAGTCTGTGGTTAATAATGAGTATTTTCTCTAGATTAGCCAGTAGGTCTGTTGGGAGCATGGCTCTGGTTACATAACAGTTGTGTGGGTGACTCACTCATGTAACCATCACTGTGTAGTTAATTCTCCTACACTCTCTGCATGGTGCTTGGGAGCGCTCCTCGGGATCTGACTCCTGGGCCAATGGAGTCAGAGCCATCAGGGAGATCTCTAGAGATGATCTACTTGCTAGTCCATTGTCAATCACAGTCTTTTATCAAGATATTTTTCTTTTTCCTGCAATGTATTTTGGTAAGGAACTGATGAGGGGAGTGTGCTGGGCTGCCCTGGCCAGGCTTCAGTCCTGAGGTCTGTTGGGACCTGTGTATACTTCCTTGGTATAGACACACACTTTTATTTTTGCAAAAAAATTGTTTTATTTTAATTATATATGTGCCTGTGTGAGGGTCTATGCTTTTGAGTACAGGTGTCCTCAGAAGCCAAAAGAGGATGTCAGATGTCCTGGAACTAGGGGTACAGGTAGTTGTGAGCTGACCAATGTGGGTGCTGGGAACTGAACTTGAGTCTTCTAGAAGAACAGTACATCCTCTTAACTGCTGAGTCAACTCTCTAGCCCCTATTAATGCTTTCTGAATTGAGGAGTCCGAGATTTCCAGTGATTGAAATGCCAAGAGATAGAGATGCCAACCAGAGAAAATAACAGAACAGAAATGGAAAGAAGTGGCTAAAGGAGTAGAACATTATTCTGTGTGGTTTGCACATTCTATCCTTCTGAGAGCAGCTGTAGGCTAGTTGTGGGGACTTAGTATGACAAGGGTGTGAGGGCCATGCTCATCAGACTCAGGAATGATAGACACAGTTCTGAGCTAAGTCTTTCCACTGTGGGGACAGTGCTTTTCTGCTCTTGTCTCTCTGACACAGTTTTTTTTCCCTTTGAGATAATAGCTTCAAATAATAGCTACCTTATATAACCAGCCCACAATGTTTCTAATGTTTCAATAAACCAACAGCAATAATAGTTAACACTTATGCAGATTCTTTGATGTTCCAAATGCAAGATTCTTGGTAACTTGTTTATTCACATAACAACTTTATGAGATAGGTAGTTCTCACAATTTCCATTTTAAAAACATAATTAAAGGGATGATGAGATAGCTCAGCAGGTAAAGGTGCTTGCCATACAAGCCTGGTGACCTGAATTCTATCTCTAGAACCTACATAAAGATGAAAGGAAAGAACCTACTCCACAAGGTTATCCTTTGACATACACACACACACACACACACACACACACACACACACACACACACACACACACACACACCCTGTGGCACACATGCTCCTCTCCTTACAACATACGCACACACAAAAATAATTTTTAAAAATTAAAAAAACATATTAAGAAATACACAGTTTACAAAAGAGTATTTAAGACCTAAATAATGATGAAATAAATATAAAATATCTGTGACTCCATGGACAAATGGCACAGGCATGCCCAGCTCTTCTGCTAACTCAGCAGACTATTGTCCTGAAGGTGTGTTTATCACCTCCCTTCCATCCGTACTGTTTGATTGCCTGTTGATTTGAGGTTTTCTTTTTTAATTAATGATGACTATTGATATTTATGTTTTGTTACATGAACTGTTGATATTCTCTTCAGTTTTTGACGTTACAATTGCTGTAGACATGATGCCCATTTCAACATGCTTTCTGTCAGAGTTCACATACTTCCTTTCAATTTCTGTTCCTTCCTAGGAGCAAATCCCAGTCTTATAAATCCATTCCCTTAACTCTGCTCTCCCTGCTGTGTTTTGAGAGCCATTCCATTCTCTAATTACTGCTTCTGCCAAGCTGGCTTTATGCATAGTCTCTGTATTTTACCTACAAAGTGAAAATTGGCCTCTGAATTGTGGATACAGCTTATCTCTGTTTGAATTTATCACATACCCTAGGTCCCAGCTTGAATTTCTGTGGAGTTCTCACCTCTTAGAGCCCCATCTGCTGACCTTCTAATATTCTGCATTCAAATGCCTTTTATAGCAGACCATCTTACTCTCAGCTCCATGGTACCTGTTTTCCAGTGATTGCAATAAAGATGTCTAACATTTCCTTTGATTCCCCTCCTCTCCTTCTTCCTGGAATCATCTTTTTACTGCTTCTTTCATTTAATTCACGCCGAGGGCTGGTGAGATGGATCAGTGTGTTAAGACTTCTGCTGCTAAGCCTAATGACCTGACTTCGATCCCAATAACACACATCACAAAGGGTGAGTACTGATTTCTGCAAGTTGTCTTCTGGCCTTCACGTGTATGCCATGGCACGTGTATGCCCCCCTCCCTCGATGTACACAAATAAATGAAATAGGGCTGAACTGGGCTGAGTCTATACAAGCTAAGGACAGTAGCTGTTTCTCTCTGCCATAGTGGACAAAGGTATAGATACAGGTATTTCCTGGGCTGTGACTATGAAAAAAACGGAATATTTATGCATTTCACATGGTGGATCTTAATCAAATTTAACCCCCTCCCCCACCCATGCCACTCCGCAGCCCACCCCCTCCACTGGACTTCATGCATTCTGTGATATCTGTTAAGTCCTATCTAGCCAAGCTTTTGTACCCAGATGTCCCTTGATGCAAATTGATCCACTAAAGTCTAGTCAGCCTATCTAGTCACTCCCTTACAACAGTTCTTTGGCTAGTGTTGGGGCCCACTGCCTGTTTCCTCCATTCTATGCTGGGTTTTTATCTCATTGAGTCGGCATGGGTCTTGTGCACAGTCACCGCTGTTGCAAGTTCATTTGAGAAAGTTCCCAGTGGCCTGAAAGTCTGTTTCCTTGTGTTCATGTACCAGCCCTGGCCATTACAAGCTCTCTGCCACCTCTTCCACAGTCGTCCCTGAGTCATGGGGTGAGTGAGGTTTAATACAGGAGTCCTATCCAGGGACACACACTCTGCAGTCTCTTATTCTCTAAAACTTAGGTGAGCCTATCTAAAATCACCCCCTTAAAGAAAATCAACTCTTGGCATGGTGCCGTATGCCTTTGATCCCAGCAGTTGAGACATGCATTCCATCATTTGTTCCAATATGTCCCATGAGACAGGTGTAGAGGTTCCATTGTAGATGTGTCACTTAGGGCTGGGCATCTCTCAGACATGTATTCTCTGTGTGTGACCAGTGGTGGAACTCTGTAATAGTGTTATCTGTTGCAAAAAGAAGCTTTTTGATGAGTGGTGTACAGTATACTTGTCTATAAATATAAAGATCCATATTGAGCATATAGTAAAAGATTTCATTTATCTAGAGATATTCCAGAGATAGGCTTTTCTCTAGGATCTATGACCTCTACAGCCATGTGTGTTTGGTTATATTTACAGTGCCAGCCATGAACTCCCTCCCATCAAGAGAGCTTTAAGTCCAATTAGATGGCTGTTGATGACCCCCTAGATAAAAGTGCCACTACTGCACCAATGGAGACAGTTTGCTGTGCCTGTTGTTGTTGTGGTTATTAGGCTTTTTTTTTTTTTTTTTTTTTTTTTGAGACAGGGTCTCACGAGGTAGCCTTGATTATGTAGAGCACCAGGTTGTGCTGGAACTCACAGAGATCCTCTTACCTCTGCCTCTCAATTGATGGGATTAAAGGTGTGCGCCACCGTGCTCAGTTGCCACAAGCTTTCTGAAGATGATCTACTAATGTTCATGTCTGTGTTTTCTTTGGGTTTCAGTAACCTGGATTTTTGGAAGGTCCCTGATTCAGTCTAATCTCTAAGTACAATCTGTGGGCATGAAAATTGCTCTTTCAGTTTTTAACCTATCTCCTTTTGCTCAAAACATGCCATGTTCCCTTTTGTCGCCCACTGAAATTCTGCTTATCATTCAAAACCCAGGTCAGGAAGATAACCTCTCCCTTTCAATGCTTTTCTGACCACCCCTAGAAGAACCCAAGTTTTAACTTGGAGCCTTTGAATGGAGCTTAGCTTACATGCCCATCTCTCAGTGCTAGAGCCCCCGAGTATATTACAAATTATTATATGCAAGGGTAGGGAGGAACTGATTTTCAGGTGAACTATAGCTCTAGTAACCTTCCTTATTTGAAAATGGGATTCTATGACAATATTTTTATAGCTCTATATCCTGGGAGATACGTATTGAGTTAAGTGGACTCTATGATTATTTAGACTGAATCATCTTTTCCCCATCTCAGATTATTTAGTAGTATGTGCCGTACATCTGCAGCTGTACCACTCAGTAAAGATAGTATATGTACAGCATAGGTCCTTTCTCATAGACTTAGCAGATGTACTAGAACACAGGAGCGTAGTGGGTGGGAGATGTCAAGAGCAGCACTGGGGCTTGGCCCTGGCACCAGCTAGCTGGTAACCCTCAGACTGGTGGTTTCCCACTTTTGGTAACCAAGTCTTTTTATTTGCAGATGACAGGAGTACGTTCTCACCTTTATGAAAAGCTTTTAGGAGTAGAGGTAATGAAACGGTATCAATAAACAGAAGCCATTGTCATTATCTTATTACAATATGTTATATTTTACTAATATGAAGGTAGCCAGGATTATTTTCAACAGACACAGGCAAAAGGAAGCATCACAGTGGAATTGTGAACTCAAACCTGTTAAGATTGCCTCAAATTTCATATCTAAGAGAATGGGAAAATAGATCAAATTTATTGAATGGTCTCAGTTTTACTAGGTGTTTCATATGCAGTAGTTTATGCAGTGTCCACAATAGCCATGCAGGTACATGAACAAAATAATCCCTTCTTACCCACATAAACTGAGATTCAGAGAAGGTAAGCATCTTCAGCATATGACATTTTTAATATTATGGTCTCCAAATAACTGTTTATACCTCAGCAAAAGAGTGCATTTGTGAGTGTGAGTGCACGTGTGTATGTATATGTGTAGGTATACATGTGTGTGTAAGGAGGAAGAGAAACATGCTGTTAAATAATGACTTGGAGCACCTGCCCTCATTAACTCCATTTCCAGTGATTTATGAAGCATTACCATCTTGCTGGATCAAATGACACAAAACGTACTATTAAGAATAACAAGTGAAAGCTAACATGTCATTTGGAAACTTCTAGCATGATCTTGAAATGCAATGGGCACTTGATTACAGGCCAAGAAAAGAGTTCCTTTGCTCTTCTGTGTGATCAGTGGCTACTGTACCTCCGAGGTAACAGTACAGAATGTAGTTTTAGATGAAATTGCCTGTTGGTGACATCACCCTCATTCTGTAATCTAGGCTGAAGTGATGCAAAGGGTATAATTAAGCATCACTACAAAGTTTGTCTGTGCCTCGTGTAGCAAAGCAAAAGCTGGTTCCTTAGCTTCATTATCTCTGAATTATTAAAGTACACTGGCTGAAGTTTGTGTTTCATGTGTGTAATGCTGCTGTCAAAGATATTACAAAAGGAAACGTGTTTTCCAATGGAAAAGGTAGGTGGGCATTCTAAGCTGTGATCTGTTGTAACCACAGCCTCTGTGGATGGTGACCTCAGGCCTCACCAGTTTGAACATCAAGGAGAGGGAAAAGGGATGAAGGAGACAGACCTGGTTCTGTGAACTTCCATCTGATCAGCAACCTGGCTCTGGTATGTTTGGGCAAATGTCTCTTCCTGTGCCTGGGGATCAAGGAGGCATAAGGAAAACCAGATGTGCCCCCATGGGGTCCAGTGGTGACAGATAACTGCTGTGATCTAGTGGGAGATTGTGTCCCCAAGATTCTGTTGTCTCACAGGAAATCACAAAGAAGAGCCCCTAGTGGGAACCCTGCGTGGCTCAAAGCAGTTCAGCTTCCAGGAAGGATGGTCACCCAAGAAGACACACAACAGCCAAAGGAAGAGAGGGAGGTGCTTGTCCTCTGGAAATCAAGGCCACAACGAGCTACCGGAGGGGGACAACATGGACCCAAAGCCATTCTGCTCCATCCACAGCACAGGCACCTTCTTGAGACAGCTCTGTCCATTGCCTCGGACTTTACCATCATTTTCTCAGAGAAAGGCAGGAAGAGAGAATTGGGAAATGTGACTCGGGCAAAACTTAGATTAACTTGAAACTATCAGTGACCTACCAGGTAACAGGTGAGAAACAAGATTTAGAAGGACAGCCATCACCTCACTCTGAAATCAATGTGTAATCCTTTCCACTGGCACAATTATTAGATATTTTCCACTCTGAGGACAATCTCCCTGCTCACACATCCAACCCAGGCTTCTCAGGGACCAGCAAGCACCTAAGACAGAAATACAGAATGAATGAGGGGAATGAACCACTTAACGAGCAAGGCCAAGGCAACCTTTGTTTTGTGAGTGTATTTCATGTAACTAAATGTCCCCAAACCTTTACAAAGCATTTAATTACATGCTAGCAGTAGAGGAAGTGCTGCTGTTGCTGCCTACCGGTGCCAGCCAGCACACAGTGGACTCACTCCCTACAGGGGAGATACATAGCCTTCCCTCTTGGAAATTCCACCTTCTGGTTTCAGGGAATTGAGGTGAGAAGACTTGTGGAAAAGCACTCACTTGAGTGGCTGATCCTCAATGTCCCTGCCAGGCAATTGGGAAGATGGGAAGGGAGTCAGGATGAGGTCATTACAGATCTCTCTCTCTCTCTCTCTCTCTCTCTCTCTCTCTCTCTCACACACACACACACACACACACACAATCTCACACTCAGCCAGAAACTCATAGTGCAGCTAGAGATGTAGGCAGGGCTAGATGTCACAGAAAGAGAAAAGAAAGAGAGAGAGAACATCAAGGAACATGTCAGAGCGGAAATCTTGAGCATTGCAGCAGTGACAAAATTAGCACAGCCTAGGGTATAAAAAATGGCCCAGGAACAGTTCCGAGTTTGCTTTTCAAGCTGGCCTACTTTCCACCACACCCACTCCTTAGATCTGTGGCAACAAAGATCTCCCACAGGTTTGTTCTCATTTGGCCTTCGGTACAGGGATGGGGTGGTGCGACTGCCCAGACCCTAAAGTAGCTCAGCTGTGAACCTGGAGGAGATGGGGTGGAAGCCTGAACCTCTAAGGTCATTGGGGGAGTTTTATTTGAATTTAGCTCACAGGATCATGAATAAATGCATGGACAGAGAGTGGGGATTCTACACTGGCCAGAAGCTTCTGGAGAGTAGCCTGGTGTGCTGGGAGGAGTTTGGACCTTGGTTTGCATTCTATGTGCATCTGTTGAAAGGTCTGAAGAATGACAGTGGTAAGTTCCCTTTGACGGTAAGCTTGCAGTGGCTGAGTACGGCACATCCTGCTATCCCAAGCATCACTGGTAGTTCTGCACTAACACATCTGTGCTTTCTTATGAGGGATTGGTTAAGTTAGTCTAAGCACTCGAGTTAGAAACAGGAATGTAGAAGCTAAAATGTGTAGCCATTGAAACAGCATTTGAAAGGTCAGGAGGCCCCTACTAGGTAAAGCAGAGGAGGTGAGTTCTGGGCACAGGCTGCACGGTGATCTGGGACCTGGAGTCTCCACTCATTCTTGTTCAGACATTGTGAAGAGTTCGGATGTTAGAGTTCTAGGGGGAGGGGAGTTGGGGGAGGGGGCATAGGAAGCAGCCAGACAGGAAGCGCTTCATGACCATGGTTGATCCCACACTGTGGGAATCTGACCCCAGCACCAGTGTGGTGAACAGGTTGGGGTCAGCCCAGTAATTAAAAGATCATTATAACTGCCATTCAAAGACATGATGCAACTAAACATGCCAACAGCTCTGGGGAGGGAGAGAGGTTCTGCTTACCAGTTAAAGCATCAGACCGGATGAGGAGTTGGGGTGTGAGGTGTTTCTAAGACTGAAACTGTGGCTCCAACCTGACCAGAGATTGGCTTCTCCATCTTTGCAGCTGGGAGCAGATAATAGCACAAACTGTACCATTATTATATATTGAAAGGCAGAAATGAACACTTTGAAGCAATTGTTTGAAAATACTATTAAAAAAATCTTTACCGATGCATCTCATTTACCTCAACATTCAAAAATTTAGTGCAGGGTTTCACAATAAGCAATTGTTGAATCAATGTATGAAAAATTATGTTGAATAGGAATTTAATGTCATGCCTCCAAACTAAATATTTATTATTAAAAATATTTGAATCTTGAGTACTAAAAATCTTACTTATGTATTATTAACACCTGTTAACTTATAAAATAATGAGTTTCTTTGTGACATTTTCATCAATGCATATAGCACACACCAATTCCATCTCCTGGGCCCATCTTTTACTCCCTTATATCCTTCCTCTTCTCTAAGTCCCCTAATTCTAGTTCAAGCACTGACTCTTAACTGCAGTGTCTCACAGTTGTTGATTTTAAAGATTTACTTTTATTTTTCCTGCTCTCCCATCCCCTTCTTCTCTAATAATCCCCTAATCCCAGTTCAAACACTAATTCTTACTGCAATGACTCACAACTGGCAATTTGAAAGGTTTCATTTTATTTCTATTTTTGTGTGTGTGTGTGTGTGTGTGTCTGTGTGTCTGTGTGTCTGTGTGTGTATACATGAATACAGTGCCTGCAGAGGCCAGAAGAGGGCATCAGATCCCCTGGAGCTTGAGTTATAGGCAGTTGTGAGTTGTCTGACATGGGTGCTGGAAACAGCTCTCTTGTGCTCTGTACCAACAGCAAGAGCTCTTAACCACTGGGTCATCTCTCCATCCCTACAACTGTCACTTACAAGAAAGAAAAAAGCAGTGTAGACATCTTGCTGTAACAATCATGTTCAGGTTTGACTCTTACCACTTGCCACTCTTGGTCTTTAGTTAAATAAAATAGTATTTCTCACCAGGTGTGGTGGCACACGCCTTTAATCCCAGCACTCGGGAGGCAGAGTCAGGCAGATCTCTGTGAGCTCAAGGCCAGCCTGGTCTACATAATGAGTTCCGGGACAGCTGGGGCTACAGGGAGACCCTGTCTCAAAAAAAAAGATAAAAAAAAAAATAGTATTTCTCCGAAGTGATTCTTTTATGAAGGATGACAATACTGGGGGGTTATTGATCGAGTTAAGGAATTGGCTGTGACCATCTATTGCCCTACTATACAGCAATTCTTTTCTCTTTTCATTCTTACCAGTTAGATGACTGAAAAAATATGGTCATCAAATTATTGCTAGAGAGGTTGTAGGAAAATTGTCCCTCTCTAAACTCATCTGAAAACATTCTACCCACTAACAAGTCACAAATAGAAGCTTCAGACCATTCCCACATGGGAAATCATTCACAGTGGGGATGGGCTGGATGCCACACAAGGCGTGTGGTAAGGTGAGAGGAAGCCTAGGTCATTCCTACTTAGGTGTGCGCACTGTGCCTAAGGGAAAGAGTCAGACAGTTAGTAAAAATATCAGGGCCCAGATCCTAAACTTCTTAGGGTTTTGTGAGGAAAAAAGAAACCACTAGAAAAATGGCCTAACAAAAGTTTAATTTTTAATTCTAACCATTGGTCACTAGTCCATGACAGAGCTATCAACTTCAACATTGAGCTTAGGAAGCATATCCAATTGCATTTTCCTGTTATAGTTAAAATGTTTTTAAATAAAAGAGAAGACAAGCATGGTAGGTTGAAAAAGTTCTTTGGTACCTCTGGTGGTTTGAGCAGGAATGTCTCTTGTAGGCTCCAAGTGTTTGAGCACTTTTTCCCCAGTTGGTGGCATTGATTTGGGTGGTCTGGGAGATACAGTCTTGCTGGAGGAAGCACAGCACGGATGGTGGGCTTTGAGCTTCAAAGTCTTGCTCTCTTCCACGTAAGCCTGGTGCTTCCTGTGCCTGCTTGAAGATGTGAGCGCTCCGCCTTCTTCCTCTTGCCGTGCCTACCCCACACCTCCGAAAAGGACTCTGACCCTTTGGAATCAAAAGCCAAATAAACTCTTCCTTCTATAACTTGCCATTGCCGTGGTGTTTTATCACAGCCACAGAAAAGCAGCTAATACAGGATCAGAACATGTGTGCTCTGATGTCAGTCCTGGCGGTGATGGGTGCAGGGCTGAGTTGAGTTACTTCTCAGATTCTGTAGATTTTGTGTGTAATTTATGGTTCAATATTGTGTTCTAGGTAAGAATGCTGGGCCAACTCTAAAATTCCACATGAGTGCTAAGATTACCATGCTAAATTGTGTGGCATTTACTATCCTCCCCCTCAGACACTTCAAACAGACTCAGTTTGAGATTTACGCATAGATTGACGTGGTACACACATGACTGAAATGAAGGCTTCTCCAGAACAGCACAGGCCAGCTGAATACAGTGAGGACATATTTGTGAGTCTCAATTTTCCAGCAGCCACAGTTATAAATATTTAAAAAATGCAAAGAGGAACAGGTAAAATTAACTCAGTAGTATATTTTTATGCCATGCAATGTATCTTACTACATTTAAACATGCAATCATTATAAAAATCACTATCCAAAATTTAACTTAAAAAATTATCACTGCTAAATTATAGGATATTTCCACGGGTACACTGAATGCTCTTCAAAATTACTTAATGTGAATTTTAACTTAATAAAATGGAGAGAAAAACATTGACTTACATACCCATAATGTTCCAAATATTAAAGTTTTCTCACAAACTGCATTACGTACCAGTTTTAAAATTAAAATTAAGAAAAATTAATAATGTGTTTTTTTCAGTTGCACTCACTACATTTCAAGTGCCCCATAGGTACACAGGATTACCCTGAAGTCTAACTCTGGGGTGTAACCTCAGCAGGGGCTTGGGCTGGCTGACTGTAGATAAATGAGAATAAATCATCCAGTCATCCAGCACTAGGAATCTTAAGGGATACTATGTGTGGTCCAGGGTTCCAGAAAACAATCCATAAGTAGATTCATCATGATAATTCATGCTACAATGTACTTATTTGGTATTTAAAGTGCACTATGAGGTGGAGATTCAGCAATGACTGTCCCTTGTACTTACGTACTTTAGCAGGTGAAATGGAGAGGACTAAATGGACACTATCTATAATAATAATAAAAACATGCTATAACAAGGACCAGTTTAATCATCCTTTTATGAGTGGTGTTCAGTCTTCAAGGAAAGAATGAGCTTTTCAGAGTTACTGCAGACATTTAGGTGAGGGACAGATCAGGAAGGTTATTCTGTAACAGCAGAACTGAGATCCAAGGATAACTCAGGGTGCTTGGTGAGACCATGCAGGAGTGGAAGACATCTCAGATCCCTGGAGCTTAGTAGGTGCCTAAGCAGCAAAGTCTTAAGGCCGTGGAGGAGAATCCCCTAGGAAGACCCCCCCCCCACCTCCCCAAGGAGTCTTCTCTGTTCCATCGGTTGCGGTAACGCATTTTCCTGGAGACGCTAACACTATCTTCCTGTTTGCTTTCCTGTCAGGTTCATCTGCTTGGTGTCTGCAGGCGCATCCGCTCTGTGCTCTCACTGTCTCAAGTGTCTGTAGAGAGACAGGTGTGAGTATCAGGATCTTCTTTCCCTGGCAGGGAACATGCAGTCTCCTTGTACACACACCACTCCAGCTGATGGACTAACTTCATTGTGCGTCACTGGGTTTAATTCTGAACCTTTACACGTACACCCAAATCATCACATCCTGTGTCTTCCTTAAGGAGGAAGAGCGGGCAAAATTGCAGATGCTTTTTCTAGTTTTCTCTCTTAAGTTCATTGTGTTCCTGCGTGTGACTGTGCTGAAGGTGCACTTCAAACACGGCAGTGTTTTCTGCTCACTGAGAAAATGTCAAGAGTGTTACTTCTGGCCAGCATGTGTCTTCTGGATAAATAGAGATGTAACTGAAAATACTGTGTTAAATAAAAAAGTGTGGCTCCACTGATACATTCAAATGTATGTGCTTTAAAAATAAGTAATTCTTTTAACGTCATTACCATGGATCGTGTCAGATTGTTCTTTTACTGTATAAATAAAAGAGGATGGACGTATAAGGGAAGAAGGAGAAAGGAAGAAATGAAGGAAGGAAAACTGAGCTCTTATTCCTTTGTCTTATGCATCTTTACCATGGTGAGTCTAGTCAGTTTTACGCTACGGTTTCGTGTCATCAGCTCTGCATCCACACTGTAAACCATCATACTATAAATGTGTTTCTGAAACCCTCTTAGAAGGACTTGGTCCTAAACTGCCTGTCCTAACAGGGACTGGGCACCCCAGCTATTTGTTTCTAATCCTCTTTTTAAATAAGATGTTTAGTGCAAATGCTTACAGTTTCATCTGAAGGTTCACTCTGGGGTTATGATTAACAGTCTTATTTTTATAATGCTTCAGAGTATCTCCTTATCTTTCCCTTCTTTTTATAACTTTTGGTTGCTAGGGTTGGCTCAGGGCAACCTACTTTGAGAGAGTCTTCTGTAAGTTCAGAGATTTTCCATATCTCCAGCCACAGTCAAGACAGCAAACACTGAGTTTTTCATATCTAAAATGCTAGATGAATGGGAGAAAGATGGCAGACGGATGTGTAGGTGAATAGATGGATACGTGCTTGGATGGATGGATCACTGGATGCATGGGTGGGTAAGTAGGTGGTGGGTGGATGAACAGGTTGATAGAACATAGGAAGAAAGGATGCATGAATGATACATGGATGGATGGGTAGATAGATGAGTCAATGGATAGATGTGGGTCATGGATGAATGGATGAATATGTGGGTTGGAAGAATCAATAGACAGATGCAAGGATGGATAGATGGGTGGATAAATGGATGAAGGGGTGGGTAGATGGATGATGGATGAATGAGTCAGTGATAGGACAGAGAACAGAGCAAGGAAAGACCAGCATGATGACTTTAAATGCAGGTACTTGTCTGTCACTAAGAATTCTATGGTGACATTTCTGCAGTGATAATTGATCCAGGTGCAGCAGCCCTCAGGCTTTGATAAAGCTAAATTGCCATATGAATTCTCAAAGAAAAAGCAAGTACATTTAAGGTAACTTATTTCTTAGGATAGTCAATTAAACTCCAGCAGTTTGAGTTAGCAAAACATGTCAATACTGAAGTATGGAATGTGGACACAATTTTTCAATCATAGAGATCATGGCTGTAAGTAAATTGAAAGATTGGTTATTATAGTGGTGTTATTTTATTGTTTGTATTGCCCACATCTGCTTACATTGTGGTAGTTCACCCTAGGTCACGATTGCTGCAATTTCTCTGAACTGCCCATGTCAGGATTATCAGTAATCTGCATGCCATCAGATTCCAGGATCAAGGCACAGCTACCATTCTAGCTATCAGCAGCATTTGAAATAATTATGACCCTTCCTTAAAAGAAATTCTTTGCTTGGTCTCTAGTACAATATTTTCTCTTGATTTTGCTCTTCACTGATTCTACTTTATCAGTCTCCACTAGGGCTTCCTTCTGGTCTCCAACATATGTGTTTCAGCTGACCCCTTAACATCTCCTTCTAATCCTGTGAATCCGCCATACTTGGGCCACTCCCAAATCTCAGTCTCAAACTCCGAGTCCACCTGTTCTTCACATTCACTCATCCGGCTGGTGACTCTGGTTTCCACTGTCTGTATCTGTGTCTCTATCTATAGATAGATATACAATATCACATCCATGGTGTATCTATGTATGTACATTATTCCATCTATCTGTCATCTACCTACCTATCATCTATATATCTACCTACCTATCATCTATCTACCTATCTATCTATCTATCTATCTATCTATCTATTGTCTATCTGATCTATCTATCCAGCTACCATCTATCCATCCATCCTATCTGTCTGTCAGCTTATCAAACTCTCTGCTGACTGGGATTGCTTGAAAAATGTGCCAATGGAGCCAATACTATGCTTCAAAGCAAAGTCACAGACAGCAAGGCTGAGAGAGCCCTTCAGCCCCTACTTCACACTGTGCCCTGAGCTCTAAGTGCACACTCACTGCATCGTCCCAGCAACCCCAGTCAGTTCACTCTTCGTTGTGCAGAAAAGGAAGTGGTGAGTTTAGGTCTTCTGCTAGGTGGATTAGTTAACAGGTGATGGAGCTGAGGTTTGAACCCAGGCTGTCTTCTCTAGTGCCCACTGTCACAGTGGCTGGTGATCCAGAGCAGCACAGGGAACCCAGAATGAGCGTCTTAGTAAGTGCAATGCTCCCATTTTATACATGAAGAGACTGGATGAACCAGCAGGTCAGTGAGATGTTCCCAAGACCACACAGCTAGTGCACATCAGAGCCGGGCCTCCAACCCCAGACTGCTTCCTGCGCCCCTCCAAGCTGAAGGCTCGGTGAGAATCCACCTCTTTCAAAGAACATGCTGATGATGCTTCCAGCCATCTAATTCTGAGGTGTTCTGGGTCGAAGCCCCAGGGTTTGGGGGTTAATTATGTTAGCGTCCATCCTTTGGGCCACCATTTCTTTCTTCACCATCTAGGAGAGCAGGTTTGCTAATACTGGCTAGTCTTCCAGGTTAGCACAGCGAACTCTGCCCGACCCTCAGGATTGACAAAGAGCAGAGCAGCAGACGAGGGTCCTGACAGCACAGCGTCTCTAGGAAACTCACAGCAGATTCCAGATGGAGCCGAGTTCTTTTCCTCTGTTCTGGAGTGGAGTGAAGTTCTGCTCTGTTTAATCTGACCAGCTCAGCCCCGAGACTCCCTAGGTTTGTGCGTTAGTGACTTCAGCAGGGCAGGCAGACACTTGGCATGGTCAAGGGCAGCAAGGCGGCTTTGGAAACCGATGGGCAACAGCGTCTGATTGGAACTCGACAGTTGCCTGGTAGCTGACTGACCTTGAGCATGTTCTCTGACCTTGCTATTCATTCCTCCAGAGCTAACAGGGCCCAAGTCCTTTCTGATTTGAAACAGGAGTTGGAAACGGATGTTGGTAGGGGCCAGATCCTGTCACATTGTAGGCACTTGGTCACAGCAGCCCAGTCAGAATTGAAAGATGAGGACTTGAAGATGATCATCTTCACATGTAGGGACAGAAGCCCCTAAACACCAATTATTTGGACTAATTCTTCCATTATATATGCAATGCACAGGATTAGAATCCAGCCATAATTAGGTGCTGCTATTATTGCCATTATTGTCGCCACGGTCTTAATTCGGAGCTCATCCCAAGTCTGCCATATAGCACAGGAGCCAAACGGCAGTGCCAGAGGGAGCTGCAGGATTCTTTCTCTTGATGAAGTGTCATTAAGAGATGCCATCAACAGTATTGGCAGCGTCATTAAGAAGTCTGTTGATGGTGGTAATAAGGCTGGCGCATTTGGGATTCAGAACGGCGTTCTTCTTAAGACAGCGGCAGAGCTCAGGCTGGCGTGGCAATGCCAGGATGTGGCTCGGGATCTGGGAAGGGCTGGGTGCCCAGGAGAGCTTCATCTAGAGGGCAAAATGCCTACCTTCCCAGGGCTTGCACAGCTAATCCTTTCCTGTGTGGTGACTTCATGCGCACATTCTGTTTCCCTCAGTCTGGCTGAGAGACTTATGCAGAAAAGCATCAGGTCTCACGCACCTCAGTCCTGGAGGCTTGGTATCCTCTGACACGGAAGAGGCAGAAACCAGAGCTTGTTGTGGTAGGTGTCGTGTCACTGGAGATGGGTGTGAAGGATGGACTAGGGAGAAGAGACACTGCAGAGGCTCTTTGAAAATCCTGGTGAGAGAGGGTGAGAGTGAATGAACACAGTCAGTGGGGATGAGGTGGGTGCACCCTTCACCCAAAGGCCTCAGAGCCAACCCCCTGCCCCCGTGCCACCCAGCATCTCACATCTACTTGAAGACAA
>NW_008351635.1:1082073-1086457 GCF_000622305.1 Nannospalax galili | reverse complement strand
TGCAAGAACCATAAGTGCTTTTAACTGCTGAACCATTTCTCCAGCCCCTCAGCTAGCTTTTAATACTGCCCAGGACCACCTGTCATGGGATGGGCACTGCCCACAGTGGACTGGATACTCCTCTATCACTTAACAATTAAGAAAATACTTAAGCGTACCTGGCCACAGGGCAGTCTGATCAAGGAAGTCCTTCAGTCGAGATTCCCTCTTCCAAGTTGACTCTAGGTTTGTGTCAAGTTGACAGCTGAAACTGTCTATCTATCTATCTATCTATCTATTGTCTATCTATCATCTATCTACTGTCTGTATCTGTATCTCCATCTATAGATTGATACACAATATCACATCTATATTGTATCTATGTACGTACATTACTCCATCTGTCATCTACCTATCATCTACCTATTTATCATCTATCTATCTATCTATATATCATCTATCTACCTATCTACCTATCATATATCTAGCTATCCACTGTCTGTATCTGTGTCTCTATCTATAGAGTGATATACAATATCACATCTATATTGTATCTATGTATGTACATTACTCCATCTATCTGTCATCTATCTACCTATCATCTATCTATCCATCCATATCTTCTATCATCTATCTCTATCTATATTATCTATCTATATAGCTCTATCATTTGTCAATCTATCTATACATACACACACATATATAATATATAAAATTCAGCTTATCTATTTTAACATCTAACTCTAATCCTCTGATTCACTTTTGCTCACCACAGAGAACTTCAAACTTGCCTTCTCTAGGTTTAGTAGTCGAGTCTGCTGAAAAACATTGACAGACAAATAAACAGAAAAAATACTTCCTATATTTATTAGCGTGCACCTGTGTGTAGAAGTAGTACAAAAACTAAAGAACACGCCAGGCTTGGTGGCGCACGCCTTTAATCCCAGCACTTGAGTGGTAGAGGCAGGCAAATCTCTGTGAGTTTGAGGCCAGCCTGGTCACCATAGGGAATTCCAGGTCAGCTGTGGCTATGGGGAGACCCTGTCTCAAAAAAGACCAACAAAACAAAACAAAATCCAAACAAAAAACAAACAAAAAAACCCCAAAGAACACCTCAGTAGTGGAAACTTAAACATACACTCTCTTCATGGAAGGTAGGGAAATAAGGGCTCTCTGCACTTAAAGGAGAAGTAATGAGTTTTAGAGGAAGTGAATGAACCTTTATATCAGACAATGACCTGGAACAAAGTTCTTCTGGGTTCTAGTATGGCTTCTTTCTCTATGGTATGAGTTCAATTTTCCTTTGTGAATGAAATTCTAACAAGATCTGAGGCATTCCTCTGGCTGATTTGGGTTAAGTGGAGAATTCCAGAAAGTCCTTTCCTGCCTTTGGTTAATCCAGGAGTGCTCAGTTTGAAGTTCAATGAACTGTTTGAAGGTATTATTTTCTAAGTCTGCTCTTCTCACACTCCTCATCTGAGTGAGTATCCTGAGATGTCTGAATTATCACTGTTTGCCCAGTACCCCTTACAGTCAATCCATCAGCACAACTTCCACACTCTGAAAGTTGCCATCAAACCCATCTGTTTCTAATGTGGTTCTAGTCATCACTGGTCTCTTTGCTTCAACTCCACAGTGTCTACTCCACAGAGGAGGCAAGGTGATCCTTTAAGAAAGCAATAAAAACATAACCCAAACCTGTACAAGTTTCCCCAGTTGGATTCCCTTCTAGCTCAACAGAAAGCAAATACTTCACCATCAGCTGTGTGTTGTAAGGCATGGCCCTGAAAAATTCTAATATAATTATTTTTTCACTTTGAGATGGTAAGTTTTATTTCAAAAACTGAGTTCAGGGAGGTTGGAGATAAGGCTCAGTGGTTAAGAATACTTACTGCTCTTCTACAGGGCCAGAGTTCAGATTCCAGCACCCTCCTCACTCTGGGTGTTTCACAACCACCTGGAACTGCAACTCTAGGAATCTGGCACATTCTTTTGGCCTCCATGGGCACCCACACAGATGTATAGGCACACACACACAAGCACAAATAAAAATTTAAATTGTATCCATTAGTTTAATTGCATCTTGCCAAGCTCCTCTATTATTTTACTGTATTTTATAATAACTAAGTTTACTCTCTGGCAGTTTCATACATGTGTGCAAGTATTCTCAGTGCTCTCACCTGCCCCTTATCTCCCTTCCACCCTAACCTCCCCACCTCCCTACAGATCCTTTTCCCATATTTATGTTGTTTTGTGACTGTCCCAGTTTGGTTTCTATTGCTATGATAAAAAGCATGATCGAAAACAACTTGAGGAGGAAAAGGTTCATGTCCCCTTATATGATAGAGGTTGTACAAAGTACATCTTCACAGGAAGCCAAGGAAGAATCCTAGAGGTAGGAACTGGAGTAAAGACTGTGGAGGAACGCTGCTTACTGGCTCATGTCATCTGGCTTACTCAGCTAGCTTTTAGACGCAGTGCAGGTCTATCTGCCTAGCAATTGTATCACACACTGTGGCGTAGGCCCTCCTACCTCAATGAGAAATTAAGAAAATGCCTCACAGATGTGGCCACGGGCCAATCTGATTGAGGCCGTACTTCAGTTGAGGGTCCCATTTCTTAGGTGACTCTAGGTTTGTGTCAAGTTCACAGCTGAAACTGTGACAGTCTACCCTTGTCAACTTTGAAACACAATACATCAATTTAAACCATAACCTTTCCATTCTTGTTTGTCCCCAAGATCTCATATTAATATCATAATATAAAACACAGTCTAATTTTATAAGTCAAACAGACTTTAAAAGTCCAAGGACTCTAAAAATCCAAAGTCTCTTAACTGTGGGCTACTGTAAAATAAAATTAAGAAAAAAAACAAGTTATATAATTTCTTATTCTAAAAAGGGAAGAACCCGGCCACAGTTACAACCAGTTTAAAGCCAAATCAAAATCCAACATTACGGAAAGCTGTGTCTCCATTATCTGGGACTCACTCACAATCTTCTGGGCTCCAAAGGGCTTGGATAGTCCCACTTCTCTGGCCCTGTCATCTACAGCACACAAAATTTGCATAGGCTCAAAGAAGCACTGCCACACCTGCCAGTGTCCTTGACCGAGGTAACATAGTCCTGGCATCTCCAACATGCTGAAATCTCCATTTCAGCTGAGGCTTCACCATTAACAATAGCCTTTCCTGCGCTCTCTTCAGGGACTCTGATCCTGCCTTATGGTGCTAAGTCTTAGTTTCTCAATGATCTTTTCAATCCTACAGTTTTCAAGCATCACCAAACGGTACCATATAGAGATAAGCATTACTAAGTTCAGCTGCTAGCTTGAGACGTAGCCTTGACCTCCACCCCCCTCTGTACCATAGCTTCTGTGTGTTGAACCAGAGGAAATACTTCCCAGAATATACTCCTCAGTGATGCTGGTCTCTTACTAATCACAGCTGATTTTTTTCAGCTCCAGCTGACCAACATCCATTGCCCCAGTAATATGTACCATAGCTTCTGTGTGTTGAACCAGAGGAAATACTTCCCAGAATATACCTCCTCAGTGATGCTGGTCTCTTACTAATCACAGCTGATTTTTTCAGCTCCAGCTGACCAACATCCATTGCCCCAGTAATGCACAGAAAATTTCACCCATGGAGCCTTTGAAGGGCTCTCAAACTTCCCTCTGAAATCCACAAGCCATGTCTCCATTGTCTGTATTTCTTTCAGTATAACCTACCAAGCTCCCATAATAGCTCATTAAGCTCTGATTATCTTTCCAGCCCAAAGTTCTAGATATTTCCTCAATCCTCTCCAAACCCAGCAATATCAGATTCATCACAGCGATGCCTAACTCCTGGTACCAATTTCTGTTCAGGTTTGATTTTCTGTTACTGTGATAAACACCATAACCAAAAGGATTTTGTGGAGGAAAGTACTTACCTCGTCTTGCAGGTTATAGTTCATCACTGCAGGAAGCCAGGGTAGGCACCTGGAAGCAGAATCTGAAGCAAAGACCATGGATGAAGGTGGCTTACTGGCTTGCTTCCCCTGGCTTGCTCAGCTAGCTTTTATTTATTTATTTTTATTTTTATTTATTTTTTAAAATTTTTATTATTTTTATTCTGTATGTATGAGTGTATTGCCTGCATGTATATAAGTGCACCTGTATCATATACTGCCTGTGGAGGTCAGAAGAAGGTGTCAGATCCCCTGGAACTGGAATTACAGGCAGTTGTTAGCTGCCACATGTAGGTGATGGCAACTGAACTGGGGTCCTTTGTAAAAGTAACCAGCGCTCTTAACTGCTGAGCCATCTCTCCAGCCCCACCATCTTAAGATTTTTAACCATAGTTTTATACTGGGAGGGGGTGACCTCACTAACTATAGCCTTGTGCCCAACTATTTAAATATAT
>NW_008351635.1:1079949-1081904 GCF_000622305.1 Nannospalax galili | reverse complement strand
ACTTTTGACTGGCCTGGCCTTGTACAGGTCCAGCACAGGCAGCCTTAGTTGTTATGAATATATGATCGCAACCACTGTGTCATGCCCAGAAGATAGAGTTTCACAGCCCTTCTCCCTGTTGTCCGGCTCTTATATTCTTTCAAATTCCCTCCTCCCTTTCAGTGATGGTCTTTTAACCTTAGAGGGAGTGATACAAATGTCTAACATTATCCTTACCACTTGTTCTTTGATCACTGCACTCCAACCACATGGTGGCCTTCTGTCTGTGGATCCTGCTAAGCAGGTGCCTCCCTCCCTTCAAACTTGCTCTTCCTTCTCCTCTTTCTGTTCAAAAAGCCCTGTGCTCACCCATTTACAGTTTGGGTCCCTGCTCAAATAGCCCCTTGTCAGAAATATTAGCACTTTCAACTTTCAAAATTATACCTTCTTGCTTTAAGCTGTCTAACCTGTTTCCCTTTTTATAACTACTACAAGAACTGGATATGTGCCATCTGTTGTTTGGTTGGTTCATTTTTTTTTTAAACACATTATGAATTTCAGGAGAAATGTGCTCTGTCTGTTCACTGTACTGTCATCACCTAGAACAGTGCCAGTACCTAGTAGGGACTCAGTATTAGATATATGACTAAAATAGAGATTCAGACAGCGGCTTTGAGAGTCATTACCAAACAGAATTTCTGACTCCCAGGTGTAAACTGCTTGCCTAACAACAGACCAAAACTGCACTCTCTGAACAGGCTATCAGATAGGAATGTGCTATGTGTGTTCATGTGCTAAGCATGCAATGCCTCAGAATCACTATTTGCAGAACGCCTTCTCTCTCAGAAACTGAGCAGAGGTGAGTGATGAACCTTCTCCTCAAGTCACTAAGAAATACTCAAGTCACTGTGGTATTGTTGGAGTACAGGCGAAGACTTTGATGGTCCAAGATGATGCTTGAGCATGTCCTGTGAACTATGGAAGTAGTGACCAGGCAGACGGACAAACAGCCTGTGAAGCAGTACAGAACATGTAAAACCTGAATCAGGAGCGCTCTGACATGCTTAGGAAACTGAAAAGCACCTAAGGCTAAAAGGAGATTGAGGGAGGCTGGGGACCAGTTGGTGGAAGGCTTGAGAGATTATTCTCTAGCTCTTAGGAGACTCTGAAAGGTTTTAAATAAAATAACAGCATGAGGAGATTTGCATTTCTGAAAGGTAATTCTGTTTGCCAATCTTGATAAATACTCTGAAAAGAAGCTGGGAGGCCAGTTAGAAGGCAACTGTCATAATTCAGGAGCAATGTAGTGGGGTTTGGTGTAAGGTAGGACAGCGAAGTTAACTCAATTATGTAAATCCTGTTTGAATTACAGCATTTAGGGTAAACATTAATGCTTCTTTGTACCTTGAAGGAAACAGGTTTGGCCAATAAAGATTACATTCCAGTCCAGCAACCAGCCATTATCTCACTCAGAGAGCAGAGGTATGTGTATCTAAAAGATTGCCATCTTGATCATGACCCCTGACAGGACAGTATTAGTGGCTAAAGTAGAAAAGACAAAAGACGCAGAGTTTATAATCTTACCTCTGAGATAAGCACCTAGGTTTTTCAAAGAGGGCAGAGAATTCACACTCAAGTATGCAAGATTAGGCAAGTCTTGGGTGTGGGAAAAAGAGCTGGCCTTTCCAGGGAGACTGGACACATGATACTGGAATCCACGTCCTCCTTGGGGCTGGAGGCAGGCCAAGACTCAGTGGGAGTGTTCTGACCCTGTGCTCCCTCTAGCTCTGAAGCCTCCTGTTCTTGTTGTTGTTGTTTTGTTTTTGTTTTGTCTTTTTGAGACAGCCCCAGCTGTCCTGGAACTCACCATGTGGACCAGGCTGGCTTGGAACTCACAAAGATCCACCTGCCTCTGCCTCCCAAGTGCTGGGATTAAAGGCGTGCACCACCACGCCTGGCCAAAGCCTTGTGGTCTT
>NW_008351635.1:1074908-1079894 GCF_000622305.1 Nannospalax galili | reverse complement strand
GAGGGTTGTCTAAGAGTTTCCTAACTATAGAGAGACTGATTTTTCAACAACGTAAGACTTGACAACTAGGGGTTTTTTCCTTAATAAAGGTGAAATTTTTTGAGGTGGGGGTCAAGTTTTTTATTTATTTTTAAAGATAGGATCGCATGTATCCCCAAATTAGCTTAGATTCACTATGCAGCCAAAGACGACTTTGAACTCTGAATTCTCCTTCCTCCAGAGCCCAAGTGCTAGGATAACAGGTGTGTACCATTATGCCTAGCTTTGGAGGCTCAAGTTTTTTGGTTTTTCATTTTTATTTATTTAATTTATTTTATTTTGTGTGTATGAGAGTTATGCCTGCCTGTATGTAAGTGCACCATGGTGTGTAGTACCCTCAGAGGACAGAAGAGGGTGTCAGATCCTGTTTCACTAAATTTTTCCTTTCCCCTCCCTGGGGGACCTGCCAAGCCCTCTGAGGAGTCTAGGGTCTCCCAGTCCTGACATGGATTGACAAACCTACATGAGACATCCTATTTGCCTTTTGCATTGTTTATATGACTTTGGGGGGGGTGACTTCCAAAAACACAGTCTTATAGGCTCTTCCCTTTCCATATTTGAAATGCACTGGCCATCCATCCTGCCCGGGGTCTGGGTCGCTTACCATTCACTGTGCTCAATCCCAGTGTGCTCCCTGCCGCCCAGGCTCGGCCAGGATCAACTCCAGCTTTTTGGAGGCTCCTTCAGGTTACACATCCCCTGGAACTGGAGTTACAGATGGTTATGAGCTGCCATGTGGATGTTGGGATTTGAACCTGGATCTTTGGCAAGAGCAGCCAGTGCTCTTAACCTCTGAGCCATCTCTCCAGCCCCCAGGAGCTCAAGTTTTAGAGCCTGACACTGCATAGAAGTGCACAGGAAGGCTTTTCTATGGGACAAGCCATTCAGTGTGTTAAAATGCAAAAACTCCCGTTAAAGATACTTTTGCATTTACTTTGTCTTTACCGTCCTTTCTGAAATGGTAAGTTACCATCAACCGAAAATGTTTCAACATGCTAACATTCGATGATGCTGTGGCTTCAGGAATGAAGAGAAGCTTTAGCTCTTCTTTTCCTAGCAGCTTTTAGACTGTTCAAAATGGTCACTTGGCAGCAGGTGCCATCAAAACAGCTTCTAAGATGACAGGCACACAAAATGCACAATGGATATTATAAAGAAAATGTGAATAAGTTCCAAATCTTATCACTCCCCACAGTCCCTGGCTGTGAGATTTTTTTAATGCAGACAGTGACAGGTCTGTATCAGTCACAGAACAAACAGGACAGATGCTAGAAAGCAGATGATACTGAACTCTGTGATCTATGTAAGCAGAGCTGTTTTCTACCGGTGTTAAATTTGGGGATCCTTCTAGGTTTGTAAGTAGCAGCTCTTCTCCTCCTGTTACCTTTACAAATGTGCTATTTCAAGATGTGAAACATTGGGAAATGTGATTAAAAGGCTGCCAGTCTTTAATGTCAGGAGCAAACACCAAGGCTTGGTTATCAGAAAACAAACAAACAAAACCACTAGTCCTTTACACAGGTCTAGAATATACCAGACAGGCTACTCAGCCCCTGATGAGGGGACAGAGATAGTGTGCTCTGGCCAGTGAGGGGATGGCGCAGAGTCTCCCAAAGACTGAATGTAGGCAACCTGACACAAACTCGAATCACCTGGGAAGAGGACTTCTCAATTGAGGGATTTCTTACATCAGACGGGGCCGTGGGCATGCCTGTGGGCATTTTCTCAGTTGGTCACTGATATAGAAAGGTCCAGCCCACTGTGGATGCTGCCGTTCCTGGTCAGGTGAGCCTGGACTATCTAAACAAAGTAACTGAGCAAGCCAGGGGAAGCAAGACAGTAAGTGGCAAGTAGCTTTCCTTGGTTTCTGCTTCAGTTCCTGCCTCGAGGTTCCTGCTGGGCAAACCTGGTAGCCCATTGTGTTGGTTAGCTCTTATTAACCTGACACAAAGCAGAAATGCCTGGGAAGAGAGGGCCTCAACTAAGGAGTTTCCTCCCTTAGATTGTCCTTTGGGCATGTCTGTGGATCATGTTCTTTACTACTGGTTTTTGTAGGAGGGCCCAGCCCCCTGTGGGTGGTCATCCCTGGGCAGGTGGGCCTAGGCTAGCTAAGAAAAGTAGCTGAGCAAGCCAGGGAGAGCAAGCCAATAAGCAGCCTTCCTCCATGGTCTTTGCTTGCCTTCTAGGCTCCTGCTGGAGTTCCTGTCTTGGCTTCCCTAAGTGATGGACTGTGACCTGGGAGTTGGAAGCTGAAGTAAACCCTTTTCTCTCCAAGTTAGTTTTGGCCAGTGTTTAATCTCAGCAATAAAAGGCAAACTAGGATACTCACTTATAATTCCAGTGTTAGAAAGGTAACAGCAGGGAATCCCTGGAGCAAGCTGCCAGGCTATCCTAGCTACGTCAGCAGCTCTGCGCAGCTGAGAGATGCTATCTCACGTACTGAGAGAGACACTGGAGGAAGACCGTCAATGTCAGCCTTGGTCCTCCACATGCACGCACAGCCACACATGAGAACACGCTTAGACACACACAGCCATGCACAATACACACATAAAGATGTGCAAAATAAACCCACAAAAACAAAGTAGCAGAAATAGTACATGTACTCTTTTGACTATCCTTCATCAGAAAACAAAATTTTTCAATGCTATGTCATCTTGTGACTGATTTCACAGACTTTACCTTGAACATCCACATACAATAAGAAATGTTATTTCCTCCAACCTCCCTCTGTGAGAGGACTGAGAACAGGTATTGTATACAGGGTTTTGTGGAACGAGTGATAAGAAGGTTTTGGGGGAGAGATAAAAGGAGAGAGATGGCTGCAGGCATAACCTTACAAAGCACAGATTTCCCACATAAAACTTCAAAGTTCATTAGCTAAAGTAGGTGGGCTCCTTCTAACATATAAGAGAGGTGACAGGGCCAGAAGAAGGCTGGACGTTTGTTGTCTAACAATTATACAATGTGACTGTACTCAATTTGCTTTATGAACTTAAAGGTAATGTGTGTGTTGTATGTTCGAATTAGTAATCCAACATAATTGATTCAGTAATTTGTAGTTCATTAGAAATCAGAACAGAGGTTCTCCAGAAGCAGCTGGTATATCAGTCAATTATCATTATTGCCAAGCAATGTCAAAGGTCTTGCTAATTAATTTACTTAATTCTAAAATGTGCTCTCAATGGTAACAAACTAGGGGCATTCAATACACAAGCATTGCCTAAAGTATTTAGGAAACTATACTGGAGGGCGAGGAGAATGTCCACCCCTCAATACAGAGGATGGTACAATGGGGTCCTGTATTCAGTTGTGGTATGGGAGGGTTTGCTGCGCCTGGTACTGACAGTAAGCTCACTGAATCCTGTATGAACAGTTATGGTTTCTAGCAAACATCTCGGGCATTTCAAGAGAACTGGTGACTCTCTTAACAAACAGTAGCTTTGATGTCTAAAGTAAAGATTTTGTCCTTCAAATATTAGCTTTGGAGTCATTGGCCCTTATTAATATGATATCTCCTCAGTTTCATCTGCAAAATGGACCAATGCTGTGCCTGTATCCTGCGGAATATTATGCATTCAAGGACCATGCTTGTTTCTGTTTTTTTTCGTAATTGTAATGGGATACAATAGAAGTGGTTTTGAGTAGGGGAGTTAAATGCTCATATTAGCATATTACAAGATGATTCCAAATACTCTTTGGGGAATGCACAGAGTAAAGTTGATGCCAAGAAGCCATTTAGAGTTGGAGGAAGTGAGGCATGATGGGCATGAATGGTGGTGGGGATGGAGGAAATGGAGCAAAACAATCTCAACATGGAAACTGCAGGCACATTGCATAGGACTTAGAAGGGAAGAATATGGGGGGTGACTTGGGGTTCTGAACACCTAGGTAGATAACTTCCTGAAGTGTATACGGGTGCTTATATGTCCTAGGAAATAACAGCAAAGACAACACAAAGGAATTTAGAGATGTCGGTAGGCAAAGGGAGAGGAAGAAACAGAAGAAACTGAACTTTGTGGAGAATTTAAACTCTCTGTGGGATGTTGAAGGATTATGTCATGGTTTGAATGAGAATGTCCCCTATAGGTTCCAAGTATTTGGACATTTTGTCCCCAGATGATGGTGCTGTTTTGGAAGGTTTTTAGAAGGTGTGGCTATCCTGGAGGAAGCACATCACTGGGGATGGGCTTAGAGAGTTCTTAAGCCTTGCCAGATCTCCAGTACCTCTCTTGCTTCCTGTGCCTGCGTGATGATGTGAGAGCTTAGCTTCTGCTGCTCCTGCTCCAGCCACCTCCAGCCACCATGCCTCCCTGCCATGACGGACTGTAATTCCCCTGGAACCGTAAGCTCAAATAAATTCTTCCTTTCACAAGTTGCTTTGGTCAGTGTTTCTATCACAGAGACAGAAAAGTGACTCATACACCACAATTTGTGCTGCCAAAATAAACAGGGAAAACGCACAATCAGCAGCTATTTTAGTATATGACAAATCTCTGGTTGTTTCCAGGAGCCCAAGTTCTTATCTATATGCTGTCCTAACATACAACTAACTGGAAAGTTAGTTTAGATTTTGTCTCACTTGGTCTGTGTTTCAGTAAGTGCTTCTGGAGGTCTAGTTACATCAACCACATCCATAAACTCGACGTGACTATCAATGTCCAGGTCAAATGGCAATCAAGTAAGTTCAGTTCAGTGTGGCAGTTCACGGTAGTCTTAGTCTTCATATTGCTTTTCTTGTCTCTTACATACAAGCAGCATTTTGGGGTTGTTTTCTTTTTGCCTTCCAATCACCATTCAAGTATAAAAATTTCTGGGGAAAATCTAAGTTTGTATGTAGACTTTCACTGATTAATGGAGCATGATTGGAACTTGTGTGTATTTGTGTGTGTGTATATCCTTGCCCATTAGTGATAATGTGTAGCCCAGAGGTTGATGTTGGGTATC
>NW_008351635.1:1056735-1074354 GCF_000622305.1 Nannospalax galili | reverse complement strand
GGCCAGGAGAGGGTGTCAGATCCCCTGGAACTGGAGTTACAGATGGTTGTTGTCATCTGACATATGGGCCTTGGGATTCAGACCTTGGTACTCTGCAAGAGCAGCCAGTGCTCTTAACTGCTGAGCCACCTCTCCAGACCCCACATTTTTTTTGAAATGGGATTCTCTCACACAGCAAGGAGCAGTTTAGGCCGGACTGACTGACCCATAAGCCCCAGGGATCTTCCTGCCTTCGCCTTCCCTCCTAGCCACCACCGGGGTTACAGTCACTGGTCACAGTGCCCAGTTTTTATTTTTATGTTTACTTTGTATGCGCTTGCCCACACTTACAGAGCAAGAACTTTACTGACAGTTATTTCTCCAAATCTAATCTCAACTTTCTAAGGAGCCACCTAAATGCAGATAACAGGATTTTTATTTCTATTTTGCTGTTGTTGATGATTGCTTTATTTTTCTCATATGAAGAGAATGAACTAATGAACCGAAACAAAAACACACATACACAGACAAAAACAAACACACTCTCAATGGCTGTGCAGCGTACCAGAGACTCTCTTTGCCGGATTACATTGATAGGGCAGGAACCCTCTCAGCTCCTAGGCCCTTCCACTCACTGATCAACTGCATAAGTCAGATTGCATGAATTTGCTCCTCCCCCAGAAAAAGCAGCAGCAGGAGCTTCAGCAGCCAGGCAAGGCATTTGCATGCTCTAGGGAAGGCAGTCCTGGCCAGGGTTCTGCTCTGTGTGAGTCTGCGCTCACCTTGTGTTCAGCATGGAAAGGTCAATATTTGAAGAGAACAAGCAGGGTATTTATGAAACTGTGGAACACACATTTCATTTGGAAGTGCTAACTGTGCCTTCTATATTTCTTTTTGAGGCATCTCCACGGGAAGCCAGTATAAATGCACCTATTACTTTTGTGAATTGAGCTCCTAATTTGCATCTGTTTTCTATTGGGTAACTCTAGGAAATTGAGATCACAAAGTTTAAAAAGGAGAATACCTGTTTAATGTTCCATGGCAGTCAGATTTTGTGTTTGGTGCTTGATCAGTCACAGCCTTAGGCAAAAAGCAGAATGAGCAATTTAACCAATCACTGACTGCTTGAGTCCATTATGCAAATGAGAATAAGGCCCCTCCGTCAGTGGCAGAAAATGAAGTCGCATCCAGGTTTAGACAAACGTATTAATATGCCTGCCATATCAAAGAGACGCTTTAAGACAGTCTGTAAAGTTAAGAACAGAAGCCCATTTCAGTCTTAAACATAGAAACCTAGCAGTAAGGCCAGTCAGACAGAACCTCATTTTTTCCCCTTTGCTGGGTCTAACAAATGGTATTTGCTAACTTTAAAGTACCATTGATCATGAGAAGATTATGGATATTTACTGGAAATTGACTTCTTCAGTCTCAGCCCTCACTAAACGCTGTGTCACATGCTTTGTATACTTTGTTTTAATCCTTACAGCAGATAGCCTTGCAAAGTAGCAATGGCCTGTCCCTCCCCCCTCCCTCCCTCCCTCCCCTCTATCCCTTCCTCCAAGACAAACATCTATAAGCCTGGAAGAGAGTCCTCCCCAGAGCCCAACCATGCTGGAAATTGGCACTTTGGTCTTGTACTTGTGAGAAAATACATTTCCGTAGCATTTTGTTATAGTAGCCAGAAACTGAGGCAGTGTTCTGATGTCACGCACATACCTAAGACACCTCTGCAAGCCTGGCTCCCGACCAGGCTCTTCTGTTCTCTGTTTCACACTCTGGCTCGAGCTCCTCACACAACTGGCGGAGGGACATGTCAGGAGATACAGCCTTCCTCTGCCAGTGTCTGCATGACCCAGGTCTTCTCTCTGGGCCTCAGTTTCCCCTTTTGTATAATGAGGAAGTAAGCCAGTGTTATTCAAGCATTTCTTCTGACAGGCAGTCTTTCTTCAAGTAAAACCCTACAAAGAAGGCCAAAGTTAAAGTAAAATGAAATCTGGGCTGCTTGGGCTCCCTCCCCCATCCCTCCCCCAGTCTTTTTCCCTTCTTTCCCATCTTTCCTTTCTTTCTGATGAGTTTCTGATGTATCAGTCAGTTACTGTTGAGTAACAAACAACCCTAAATCTTGGTGTTGTATACCAGAAAGTTAATAGTTCTTGCATTTGAAATCAGTCCTAAATTTAGCTGGGCTTTCTCACAGAGCTGGAGGCCACCTCCATTACTCCTTAGCTCACCTGAAAGAATTTGGCTCCCTCAGACTGTTGTTATCTATCCAAACACATCCTTCCTGTGGTAAGAGCAAATTTGTGAGGGACCTAGAGAAAATGGTTTGAGAACACCACTTTCCGAGCTCACTTTGTTAACATCTAATTGACCAAAGCAACATTTATAGAAAACACACCCTGTCTCTGAAAAAAGTGACTTTACTTTGGGGATGGGGGTAAGAATCAGGCCCTTCAAGCAGTCAAACTCATAGAGATGACGATAGTTTATAATTGTCTATTTATTTCAGAAAATTACTCCAAGTTCCATTGATTTAGCTTTGAACCTTCTTGAAAGACTTGCTATTTCTTTTATACAAAGGAAAAACAATAAAACCAAATCAGACACTCAACACTCAAAGACATTACATAGCGCATTTAATCACACTCAAGTCTTTTCAACTCACTTACTGTCTTTGTGCATAATGAAGATGGTAGTGGTGCTTGTTACCCTTTGCTGAAGTCTTCTATGTGTCAGACACTGACCAAATGCTGAGATATTACCGAGGCCCTGCTGTACAGTGTTAGGATTCTGAGTTCTTAGGTAAAGGAATGTGTGCGTGCGTGTGTGCAGTGGTGACCAACAATATGAGACACAGAGTAACAGAATCGTGTCTACATTTCTCCTGTAGGTGGAGGTTTAGATTAAAAGCTATTCAATGTCAGCATCTGAGTTCTTGCCTGTCAATCACCTTTAATTTTAAATCATTCGAAGACCATAGAGCAAATTTCCTGTGTTATTATTGATGTAAAATACTGGCTGTACTTTAAAAGGAACAAAAAATGTTTATTGTGAGCAGTCATACAACTGCCTGTGAGCTACTATGTTGTTGGGAGCATTATGGGGTGGCAGGTACGGCCAAGTGGAGAAGTTCCCACAGCTTTGGAGCCGCCATGTGGCTTTTTTAGCTTCAGGGCTAGAGGAGGTTAGAGGTCTAAGTTTAATGCTACATTTTTAGAACTTTATCTCTTAGTGGACTGTTAGGTCAGATGTAAAATTTAAGGCAAATGTCTGCTAAAGAGTGTGAATCAGCCCTGAGCAGTCCTGGCTCTTGACCTCCCACGCTGTCTTTCCACAGTCACTGTGCTGCAACTCCAAGATCAGGCGATTGGCAGGATCTGTGCTCCGGTGTGGCACCTTCTGACTGCCTCGGTTCATATTATTAACTTGTGCCATTCCTTTTTTGGGAAATTACAATTCTGCCTTATTTCAAGTATCAGGCAAACTTTCTGTTGCTCTAGGGACACCCAGTGCCAGTGTGCTTGGGCCAGACATGTGCACCATTTCCCAACAGCGTTTGTTCTGAGGTGAGGAGTCCACTGTGCCCTCAGGAGCCTTTCCTTCTATAGTTACTTTCCTCCTTGTTGTGACCAAATACCTGATGAGAAGCACCTTAAGAAAGGAAGGGTTTATCTTGGCTTATGGTGGAAGAGGGGACACTGCCATGGCTGCGAAGGCATAGAGCTGTGATGCTGTTAGCTGCATCGCATGTCAGTCAGGAAACGTAGAATGGGCAGAAAGTAGGGACAGGCTATGAAACCACAGTCCCACCCTCATGACTTACGTCTTGCAGCAAAGCTCCATCTCCTAAAGGTTCCACAGCCTGCCAAAACAGCACCACCAATCGGGGACCAAGTGTTCAAGCTTGGGGGGCGGCGCATTTCACATTCAACCACAGCATTCTTCAGCCAGGTTTTTACTGTTGGGGTTCTGTCCAAGTGTCTCCTTTTATCCTTCTGAAGATGGCTCTGACTTAACCACTGTCTATTGTAGTTAAGTGCACTTTCGGTTGTAAAAGAATTTAAGACTTTGTAACGTACTGTTGCGTGCATATACACATCGCTCAGTTCTTTCTTTTGAGACGGGGTCATGCTAATGCAGCTCAGACTGATCTCAAACTCACTATACAACCCAGGCTGGCTTCAAACTCATGCTTCCTTCTCTGCCTCCTGAGTTCTGGGCTTGCATGCATAATGCACCAGACATGCTCAACCACTGTTTAATATTAAAACAGATGTTAAAGGCTCATAAAAATTTAAAACAAGATATTTAATTATTTTTCTTAAAACTAAAGATTGAGATCACCCTGCCCCCGCCTTGTTACAGAATTTATTCTAGAAAACTTAAAATTGTAAATGTTTTCTCCTCTACTTGAAATATGTACAAATTCTTTAGAGAAAGGCAGGAAGGCCTTTTAGCTTTCTGTCCAGAATGCCTCTTTCAGGATCTGATGCCATCTCTGGAACCTCAGTGGAAGGGAGAGATGTATTTTCTTTTCTATGGCAGAGAAGCAGCCTGTCTTCCCTGGCTGTCCTGTTCCAAGTTATAAGATGGCTTCCTGTCGTAAAGATCAGGACAGGGTTTTTTTTCTTCTCTAGACAGCACCAATTAGCCAATACAGATGGCCATTTCAAATACCAGTTAAAGTTAAGATGCGCTAGAGTGACCAATGTACCCCCACCTGAAAACTAGTTATTTCCCCATATACAAAGATGAGTTTCCTCTTTTCTCCAGCTCTTAGCAGATCCCTTTGATGAACATCTTATGTTGTGATTTAATAGCTATTTAACAATAAAATTCGCTATTACTTTTTGTATGGGGTATTTGGAGCTGGAGAAAGATTTTGGTTTTAGTTATATTTCCCAACAGTCTGCAAGACAAACATTATTATATTCATTTTCTAAGCAGAGGCGCTAAGAGATTAACTGATTTTCTTATTCACACAGATAGTAACTGCAGAGCTGGGGGTCTCTACCCTGTGAAGTAAGGGACATCTGTCTCACTGAGAGCAGCCTTTCTAGGACACCACACAAACTCTGCATGCAGAATAAAACATACTGAGTGAACAAATCCTGAAGCCCAGGCTTGTTTGTTACTGTTTCTGCTGCTAAACTTGCAGCAATTTAGTTATGGCTAGATTCTCACAGCAACTTGGAAATGAAGGGGAAGGTTATCATTTCACATTGAATTTAAGAGACTAAAAAGATGGATAGATCAGAACAGAGATCTTAAAAGCTCTTAGAGGGCTACTGAAATAACTCAGCAGATAAAAAACTATGCCACCAAGCTGGATGACCTGAGATCCATCCCTGGGTCCCACAGGGTAGATGGAGAGAGATGATACCCACAAGCTGTCCTCTGATGTCCAAACAATGCACATGTGGGCCCCCACACATGCATACACACAATAAGTAAATAAAAAGCAATAATAAATCAACAAATAAAATAAAAACAGAAGCCCTTATTATGTTATAATGTCTAGGGTTAGGTAAGTTGATGTTTGTGGATGGGGTGTATTCAGCATGCATGGCATAAATGCTCAGGCATGGGAAGGGTGGCCTGAGCAATGATGTTAGGAGTATGGTCAGCCCTGAAGAGAAGCAGCACCATGGGACCTTGTTTTGACTTTGTTAAATTATGGAACTAACCTTTGTCCAACTACTAACATGGAAAATGATCAAAGATCAAGTCAGTTGGGAGTTTATGGTTTCTATTTGCTTTCCCACAGAATATCCTTTTATTCTATTCAGGTCAACATGGCAATTTTATGTCTGTCTCAGGGTCCTATTATTTAAGCTAGTTCAACTCTCGGATACTGACCTTCTCTGGGAACTGAGTGAACATGAGTAAGTCTCTGAGCCTTTAAACAAGATGGTTGGATTGAATGGGATTCCTCCATTCAAGGGGTCTCAATCCATCTTATTTACTGCCCATAGCAGAAAATTTTCAAACCTGAAACACTGCCCTCAGGAAATATCACGAGCCATAACTTTCCACCTAGTTGCCCACTAGAAAGCGTATGGGAGTAAAAGTGGCCAGGCGTACACCATGCAGAAGGTGCTCATAAATACCACTCTGTGATGCATTAACCTGCATGCTAGCTAGGCACAAAAGGTGGGGTGTGGGCTTCACGTAGAGAAGGTGACCAGGGATGCCTCTATACTGCACTAACCCTCCTGCTATGACACAAAAGATGAGGTGAGCACCTAGATATGTAATTTCAAGAAACACTGATAGGATAAAGCAGGAGTTTAATGAGTCTGTGGCTCACAAGACATGCCTCCCTCCCTGTCTTCCCATTCTACGTCCAGTGGCATCACAGAGGGTTGTGAAACAGACCATTGTGGGGGTGATGAAGCCAAAGAGGCTGCAAATCCACAAATGACAGATTACCTTCTCCAATGAGTGGTTTGTCAGTACACCTTTGCTTGATGATTTTTGTATCACAGGACTTCTGAACTATTCTGTTTTGATGACATCTTTGGTGTCTTTACCATATTTAGTCATGAAGCACTTTGAGCACTCTGTGCAGAATAAAATTGAGCCCCTTTAAGAAGTAAGACAAATGCATTAATAATTAAAAATTATGTTTTCATCTATTTTACTGGCTTATTACGTGTGACGTTCCATCTTACTGGCCATTCCTTTAGTTATTGATTTACTAATTCAAATAGGTGCTCAAGATGAGTAAATACATGTGAGTCTGTGAGATCATACGTGTGAATGCTGTCCCTAGATGTCACCTTCAGAGATGAGCTTAGCCAAAGTTTTGCTATTTTCAGCTGTGAAAGCAGATTTTCTGTTCTGGTTTGGTTTCTATTGCTATGATAAATGTCATGACCAAAGGCAGTTTGGGGACGGAAGGGTTTATTTGGCTTAAAGATTACAGTTCATGGTAGGAACTCAAAGCAGGAACCTGGAGGCAGAAACTGAAGCAGAGACCATGGAAGAATGCTGCTTACTGACTCTCTCCCTCTGACTTGCTCTGCTACCTTTCTTACCCAGCCCAGACCCACCTACCTAGGGCTGGACCGTTCACAGTGGGCTGGACTACATCAATTAGAAATCAAGAAAATTCATCACAGACATGACTACAGGTCAGTTTTGTAGAGGAAATTCCTCAATTGAGAGTCTTTTCCCTGGGACTCTAGTTTGTGTCAAGTTGACAAAACCTAACCAGTAGCTCACCTCCTTATATGTTCCCATGACCTTTCATAGTGATTGATATGTCACCCACTTACAGTACCCTAAGTAAATTCTTTATGTGTGATATAATCTCCACTCCTCATCTCAAAGTATCCTTGAATTTTTTTCCAGTATGAGAAAACAGGTATGCAGCATGTGTTACCAAATGCTAGCATCTCAAAGCACCCTTGAATTTTTTTTCCAGTACTGAGAAAACAGGTATGCAGCGTGTGTTACCAAATGCTAGAGTCAAAATTCAGACCTAAATGGCCCCTAATAGGTCACTCTCTAGGTGCACTCAACCTGGGGCTCTGCTACCTCCTGACTAGACATCAGTGGTTTTGGTTGTACACTTAGAGGAGAGTAAGACATTGCTAAGCTCCCTCCTGTGGTCCTCAAAATGGATCACATACAGACCAGGTGTATGAAGAAGTATCTCCATGTAGACTCAGAAAAACTATGACTCACCTTCCCCCAAACTCAGAGTTTTAAAGAGGAAGGGAGTATTTTTTTTTATCATAAAACAAAGATATATTAGGAACAGAATGTATAATTTTATTGTGTAAGGTTTTGGAATACCAGAGTTGTCAGAAATTCCACTTTGGGCAGTCATATCTCCCTGAGGCTCAGAACTGTTGGAGTTCACTAATGAGCTGGGAACTCTGTGACAGTCTCCTGATTGCAGCTGCTGCACACAGCACAGGGCAGAGTCAGAGGATGGGGCTTACCTGGTAGATTTGATGTGTCCTTGAGTCTCCGGCATTTATGTCCTGCTCACTCCAGCCTTCTTCCTGTGCCTCACACACTGTACCTAGGTCATGTTATAGGTGATCTGTCTCAATGTGGAGAGCTTCTGTTTATCCTTGACTTCAAACCCTTCTTGATGTTTCTCTCTAAAGCGATACTGTTACCATAACAGTGTCATCAGTGTTTTTTTATTGGCATTAGAAATTTTCCTTATTGTTTTGTTTTATTTATTGATTAGACCACAATCATTCTGGGTGTTAGTGAATGAGTGTTTTGCCTATATGTATGTAAGTGCACCACATGAGTACAATGGCCACGAGGGCCAGAAGAGGGCATCAGATCCCCTGGAACTGGAATTACAGATGGTTGTTAGCTGCCACATGGGTGCTGGGAACCAAACCCAGGTCCCCTGCCAAACCACTGAGCCATCTTTCCATCTTTCTGCTTGGCAGAAGGGTGTATAGCAGCACTTACCAGTGAGTGGAGAGTGAGAAAGCACGCACGCCATCTGTCACACAATTGGCGTCTCCCTCCTCCTCAGCATCTTTATCTATTGAAAGGACTGGAACTGTTGCTTAGTGGTACAGGGTGTGCCTAGCATAGGTGGGGCAAAATGTTCTGATCCCAACAATGACAAAAAGATAAAAATGGAAGGAATCTAGTACGTTTTCAATGTCCTTATGGAAATAAAGTGCTTGTAAGTGCCCAGAAAATAGTAAACATTCAGTAATGAGCTACTATAATGATTATAAAAAGCATGCTTAGAAATTCTGTATTTCACAGAACCCGAATTCTGCGGCATACTAAAAGAACACAGATTCTCCAAAGTCCACTTGCCCAAAGTACAAAAAGCACTGTGTCCATCTTGTTGGCTTCGTCTATGGATTAGGTTGTGCTAGTCCCAAAGAGCAGTGAAAATCATAAAATGTCTTCCTCATATGAAGGCTATAAAGTGTAAGCAGTAAACTAAAATATGACAGTCGGTGATTAGTACATGCTTGGGTGGGAGCTGCTTCGTTTGTTTGCTATTTTATAAACGCTTATAACTTATGACTGTGTTCTCTGATGTTTCTGTAATTAATGCTGATTTTACATACAGTGAAATAGCATTGCTACTTGCCCTATTTTATTTGAAATTGCAAAACTCTTAATTGAGAATATATTATTGTTCTACAAACCAACTTGTGTTCACTATCCAAAATGTACCATTTTATACTCTAGCCCATGTTTAAAAAAAAATGAGTGTTTAACCCTAATATTGCATTTTTTAAAGTGAATCCAAAAGTTGAGCCTTATTTGATGGTTATAATTCAAGAACTATGAATGAATTTGGATTTTTTTGTTATGTGTTGTTAGCTGTGACATCTGTCCAGCCCATTTCCAAGATCTTAGCAAGTCTGTTAGGAATTTGGTTATAGCTACTGAAGAGCCAACAATGTATGAAGCACCCCAAGACTATATGTAGATGTTTATATCGTGCACTGGGGAAGGGGGGGAGAGAGAGAGAGAGAGAGAGAGGGAGAGAGAGAGAGAGAGAGAGAGCAAACAGGAGGCTTCTAAACTATGATTTCCCCCATTCTCCAGTCTGTCTTTTCTACATAGCACATCACCTCAGTAAAGACACAGTATGAGCCTTTGCTTCAAGGCTCGGTGTGACTTCTGTTTCTTGTGTGAATGTTCCTTTTCACTGAAGAGAAGTCTAAGCCCCAGCCTGGCTCTACTGCCTGATGGAGGTAAGGACCGTCTTCACACTGAGGGATCTGAACAGGGACGCCGCCAGACTGACTCTCTTGTTTTCAGGTGCTTTTGGAGGGAAGTAATGATCCTGGTTCCGGCACGGCCCTCTGGCCATTCTATCCTGCAGTGACTTGCTGTGTGTACCTCCTTTCTATGGCAACAAAGGACCTGCCCACCCTTCCTCTGTCTCACTCCAAACGAACTCCTCCTTCCAGTCTTGTTTGTTTGCTTTTTGTTTTTTTCCCATTTTATTTAGCTCAATCTTATTTCTACTTCTCCTTGCATTCTGGATACTGCCTATTTTATTGTGAACAAACTCTCCTTTCTTATTTTTCTAAATTATGAAAGCAACACCTCTCCAACATGGGCCAATTATAAAACATTTTAAAATATCCTGAATAGATTTTCCAAGGTCTCAGACACTGTTACCCTTGCAAGCGAGCTAATGCTTTCCTTAGCTCTCTGTACTCTTGTCTTGCTCTCCCAAATTAGACCATAGGTAACCAAAACACATACCTAAAATTGTGTTTTCCATGGTAGTCTTCCAGAGGAAAAAACCAACACATAGGCTGTCTGACTTTGTTATCGTCGGGGCTGGCTTTCCTAGGTATTTTGTCTAACATTACCACCTTCGGTTTCAAAATTAATTTCATTGCCAGCTGGACAAATACTACTAAACCAATGACAATTTTTTTTTAATGTCAGTGACAATTTCCAGAGAGCAATTTCCATGTTCATTAGGGTGATTAATGTAGGTTTCTGATCAACCTTGATAATTTCAAGGTTTATCACATGGAAAATTTAGGTTTTGATCATAGCATTGAAAAAAGTCATTTTTGCTGGGCATGGTGGTGCAGGCCTTCAATTCCAGCACTCTGGAGGCAGAAACGGGCAAATCTCTGTGAGTTCAAGGCTAAGCTGGTCTACATAGTGAGCTCCAGGTCAGCTGGGGCTACAGGGAGACCTTGTCTCAAAAAAAGACCCCACACCACAAAAAGAAAAAAGTCATTTCCAGAAGGAAAAGGAATGAATACTACAGGAGAATGTTTATACGCTTTATAGAGAGCCCTGAACTGGAGTAGTTCAGAAGAAAGCTAAGGTGAAGAACTGTAATCTGCTAAGATGCACTGGGGGAAGAGATTTGAGAGGAAGAACCTTGCTTTTTAAAAAATCCTTTAAGCTGTATTGCTCGATTTGGGATTTCCTCCTTTCTTACATCTATTGATCCTATTGTTCGAAGCCCATCCACAGAGCATTGATTTCTCCACATTTCTGCACTCTTCTGTAAGAGGGAAACTCAGGGCTTCTGTGGGGTTGGTACACCGGTGTATAGGCATGGCAGTGAGTCTCCTCATGCCCCGGCACTGCTCAAGAACCCTGATCTACGTGGCAAAAGTCAGTTACAGAGGGTTGATTGACCACCAGACAAACGGTGAGCCTCCCTGGGTCACGTGGAAGTGGACTGTAGCCTGTAGCGGAGACTAGACAAAGCGCAGGGCTGAGGGACCCATAACCAGACCATGACTCATCTGTGAGGCGATATTGAATCCCAGGTAATGCTTGCAGTACTCACAGTGTGGTACCGGAAACAAGAAAAAGATGCAAGAGCAAAATGCTAGTCAAGAAACACCAATGTCTATGTGCTAATGAGTCCGGGGAAGGCATCATAAAGTTGCAAACACAAGCAGGCTGGGGATGGTCGTTCCATTTACAAAGAAATCAACTCTAATGCATCAACGCATCAGACCTGTGCCTCTGTACTTCTACTCACAGGCTATAGCACACAGTGCTCAGTGAACTCTGATGTCCCTGACATGCCTTCCCATAGTGGGAATGTTAAAAGCTGCACATTTCTCCTGAAGGTGACAGATACATATGTGGAGAAAACTGGACACAATAAGCACAGGGCCAGCAGACCTGGAAGGATGGTGCTGGAGGCCCTCCACTCCAGCCCCTGGTGACACAGACTGCGCGTAAGCTGAGAGGCAGCGTTGGGTCCTCCTCTACAGCTTTGTGACACATTTGGGGCTTTTTCTGGGTATATTGTTGCTGTATGGACTTTCCATATTTGGATTTCTGATCCTCCTGGAAATTCTGCCTCCAATGTAAGAAATGCCTTTTGGACGTATCTGCCTGTGGTAGTTTGAATGAGAAGTGTCCTCCATAGGCTCAAGTCTTTGAACACTTGGTCATTTGGTGGCACCATTTGGCAAGGGTCATGGAACATTTAGGAAGTGTGGCTTTGCTGGAGGAAGCCCATCCCTGGGGTGGGCATGATCTTCGAGAGTTCACAGCCTTCCAACTGGTCTCTCTGCTTCCTGTGTGCTGTTAAGTCCAGAGTTCTGAGCTTCCTGTCCACCTGCCACGCCTGCTGTGTTCTTCCATGTCTTGCCATCAAGGTGAACTCTTTACCTTCTGGAACCATAAAACCAAATAAACTCTCCCTTCCATAAGTTGCCTTGGTCATGGAGTTTTAGCACAGCAACAAAAAGTAACTAGTACGTTACCTAAGTGTGGTCTGCAGCCAGAACTCAGAAAGATGCCCAACAAATGTTAAGAGTCATGTATGATAAACACTGGAGGGTCAGGGTTAGAAAGTTTGAGTCCTGAATGGTCCTCAAAACTCTTATGTGGAAAGCTTAGTCACTAGACTGTGCACTGTTGGGAGATGGTACTATTCTTGGGAGATGGGATCTACTATAAAAAGTTAGATGCTTGGGTTTTTGCCTTGGAAGAGGATGTGGAGACCGGCCCCTCCTCTCCCTCTCTGTCCCCTCCTGGTTCAGTGAGCGGAGCAGCTTCTTCCACGTACTGCACCATGATGCTCTGCCTTGCCACAGGCTTCGCAGCTGTGCACCGGCCCTTCCGAATCCATGGGTACTCTGAGTTAGAGCAGACACAATCCTTTTCTCCTTGGAAGATATCTGGGGTATTTTGCCATAGTTATAGAAAGCTGCCTAAGACAGAATTTTTAAAATTACGTTATGGAAGGACTTCTTTGTTGGTAAAGATAGTGGCACAAATTCCAGTAATAGACTGCACTGCTTTGCAGTTTTATTTGACTAGGTTACAGTGGGATCTTTATCCTCCCTTCTTTCTTTTCTTCCCATAATTCATTTACGATATTCATGAATAAACCAGGGAAACTTTTGACTAGACAGCTTTTAAGATTTTTATCGGTTTGTCTGCAAGACATGGTAGTACATGCCTTTAATCCCAGCACTTGGGAGGCAGAGGCAGGAGGGTCTCCATAAGATTGAGGCTAGTCCGGTCTACCTGTCAAGTTCTAGGCAGATTGGTTTACCTGTACAACAGCCCAGTGAACATGTTTCTTTGTAGAAATTTGATTAGTTCTCCAGAGTTTTGCAGTATGGACATAATCTGTCTTCCTTTGTCATGGGATTACATCATTAGATGGCAGGTCTTTGCTGAATCTGCTGTGTGCTGCTATACTAAGCACTGATCACATGTACTATCCACCGCCTCTTCATAATCATCCTACAAAGTGGATTTTATTTCCTCCCCTTTCAGAATAATGTTTAGAGATCCTAAAAAAACATGTAAAAGTCTACCAACCTTACTATTATAAAGAACATTTTTGTGTATGCCCTAACCTGAATGCTTTCCGTTTAAAATACAAAAATGGAGCTGAAATATCTTGCTGAATTAAAATCATCAAACTATCACTACAGTATTTGTTCTTTCAGGAGGAAATTTGTTAATCATTTTGCCAAATACCTTAGAGACATCAGTGAAAATTAGACATAGGAAGCCATAGGTTAAATAGTCACTGTTTTACAAAATGAGTATCTTCATCCAGGTCAATAATAAATAACACTGTATCATTTATCTGTGTGGTAGCTTCCTGATGAAGGATTTCCTGGCAGTATCAACCATCCAGTGAGTTCAGTGTCTCATAAATGTTTCTAAAGTTGCTTAGATTTCATTGGCGTTACCTGGCTGCTTGTGTTCACTATGCTTTTACAGGATGTGACTTTATTGTTTTCCTTAATCTTTTTCAATGTACATGAAATGTCAGTCTGGAGTAATTGGAGGTAGAGCAAATAATACTTGCTCCAAGTGACAGGGATTAATGGGTTCTGACCTGGGAGTGCCAGAGGCCTGCTGGGCTCAGGCACTTGCTGTTCTAGGCAGAAGCCGCTCTCCCCTCCCTGTTCCAGAAGCAGCAATGACAGAGTTAACTAATCTCACAAGTTAATTCCTCACAAACACAATTGTTCACAACTCGAAGCAAGCAAATATGTTTTCTGAAGGTTATAGGAGAAAGAGGAGATGTTCTTCTTAGCTGTTAGAGCAGAGGCTATGTTTCCTTTGCCAACAGTTTCTTCAAGAAGCTTCAAATTCTTTGCTAACCAGGTATAGTGGCTTGTGTCTATGATCCTAACACTCAGGAGGTGGAGGCCTGGGAAACAGGAATTCAAGGCCAGCCTTGGAGGCATAGGAAGTTCCAGGCTCACTAGGTTGAGTGAGACTCTGTCTCAAAAGGAAATCAAACAAAACCAGTATTAGGCTGTTTGAAAAATTATTGCAGCCCAACCAACCCTGGTGACCATCTTGAACAGTAGCCGGCTGGTGAGAATTGTTAATCCTTAGAAAGTTTGGCAATGCAAGCTTGACTGACGGTTTATAATTGTCACTGCATCAATACCTGAGAACTTGTAATGTGCAATGAACTGCTAGCTCTTAGTGCCTGTGAATGTCTCAGATCTCAGGATAGGTCTTCTCATTTAGCTCAGACTCAAACTCAAAAGGGTTTTTATTTCACTTAAAATGAAAGAATCCCAGGTAACAGAAGATAGGTAATCAATTCAGGTAGGGAATTCTTTAGGAAATTATGCATATGGAAAAATATTTAAATTACATATAAATATATATATTCCATACTTTTTCTTTCTATAGATTCAGTTACTCATGGCCAAGCATAGTCTAAAAATACTAAAAGGGAAATTCCACAAATAGTTTATAAGGATTTCTTTTGATGTACATGCCTGTTGCAATCTGTGTGCTGAAATCTTACACTGTTCTACCCCATCCCACCAGGAAGGACATGAACCACCTTTTGCTCATAGTATCCACATGGCACCACATACTTGTTAGTCACTTAGTCTCTGCCTCATTATCCCATCAACTATTCAGGTACCACAGTGCTTGTGTTCTAGTGATCCTTAATTATACTTAATTATAACTCCAAAGCTCAAAGGTAGTGATGATCACACTTGGGGCACACCAGGGAGAAACCATAAGGAACTTCATGTACCAGGAAGGCAGAGGTTCACAAGTTAATAAGGAAAGGGGAACAATCATAGACTGGTGTTCTTTAGATTTATAATGAAAATTATTGTAACTATAAAATTTTGAACAAAGACAAAAAAATCAGTGCTAGTTCTGTCTCACCACAAACTGTGAAAGTAATACCTTGGAAACATGGTAGATACTTAATGAAGATGGAAAGGCATTGAATTTCTGTATTATTAAAAACAATTCATGGGGTTCAGTACTCTCAGTGATTTCAGGCACCGAGTGAGGGTCTTGAACCATGTTCCCCATGGATATAAAGGGCTTCCGTCTACCCTTCTCTGAACATGAAGCTTCTAGCTCAAGAGAGAAGCAGTGATCAAAGGGTCCATTTGTCTTAAAATGGAAGTCTGGCTTCTCCAGGAATCTGTCTGACCAGCTCCAGGGCATCTTTGCCAACAGATGCTTTAGGCGGCTGCCTCTGTGCCCTGGGTAGAACAGACTCTGTTTCCACAGCAGATCAATAAGACAGCGAAAAAAATCCCTTCCCAAAATTAATTCAGCACACTTTGAAGCCCTTCTGTGGGCTTCAGGGAAATCTTTAAGATGTATAATCATATGCCTTGACTAAAAAGGCTCAGCACTTTCTCCCCAATAGTAAGACCCTTATTAATTCATTCAGTTTCACTCATTTATGTGTGACCACATATAGGGATTGTGTGATCTGGCTGAGGAACCAAGGAAAAGCAGATTGCTTCCCTTGGGAAATTTGTATTTTTCAGTGTATATTTCTATACTGAAATAAATCCACGCATATATTAAATGTGACTTTGCTCTCTACCTTCATCAAATAAATCATAGTTTGCAGTCACAGCTCCTGAATTTCAGGTGTGCCTGGTTCAGTGATCCAGGAAAAACCAATTTCCCTTCTAAACTGAGAGGTCTCGAAACAAAACAAAAGCAATGCATGGCTATAAAGGAGTCAGACTCTGAGAACTGTTTTCATTTAGAGGAGCCATGAGTCCATGAACCTAAAAGATAACTTCAAAGAAACAAGAAAAGATTTCACCAGAATGAAGAAAGTCAAACACTGCAGGTGAATACCTGTGGGGTGGATTTTCCTAATGGCGACTCCCAAACCTTGCCTTCATTGAAGAATAAGTCAGAGGTGGCAGATTTTTATCATGTATGCTCATTTTTTCTCTTTTGGTTCTTTGCAAGTGGGTCTAGTTCACTTGACTCCTCTAACAGGAAGAGTAAATAACAAAGTAATGGGCTCTTTAGCCATGTGTATAGTGAAAATAGGTACTGGAGAAATATTGAGCTTAGGAGCTGAGCTGGGTTATTTCTAAAGGCTATATGCTCTTAAACAACTAACTTGAAATTCTATCTGTAGAACTGGAGATGATAGTACTTAAAGCTATTACAATAATTAAAGGAAACCTCTAACCCTTTAATTCATTCAATGTTCAAGTTTGCCTTCAATTGCTATGACAAAACATTCTGATCAATACCAACTTGGGGAGGAAAGGGTTTATAAGCACAGCCCATCAAGGGAAGCCATTGTAGGAACTCAGGGCAGGAACCTGGAGCACAAACCATGGAGGAATGCCGCTTACTGCCTTCTTCCCTGACCTGTGCCAAACCTGCTTTCTTATACACCATAGGACCACCTTCCCAGGAGTGGCACTTCCCACAGTGGACTGGGCCCTCACACATTACCCAACAATCAAGAAAATGCCCCACAGATATGACCACAGGCCAGTCCAATCGAGGCAATTTCCTAACTAGGTGGGTGTCAAGCTGATACCTAAAGCTGTCCCAGCACATGCAGCAATATGCCAGGCTCTGGATTAAGCTCTGAAGATACAGCATTGAACAAGAGAAGGATCCATTCCCTTGAGGAGTTTATAGTGATAAGAAGAGATTTTAAAAATGAATAAATAAATATATGCTAAAATATTTTTAAATAATCAGCATTGCTGATTGTTGTGGTTTTCTGTGGTTTCCTGGCTGGAATAATCGCCAGGTTTCGATGATAAGATAGAATGATCCTAAGCGTTGCCTCATGATCCTGCCACTGACCAAACAACACAAAGAACACTGGGTTGAAAGGTGCAAGGTAATTCAGAACAGAAAGAGTTTTAAATACTGTCAATTTTGAAAATGTCAAAGTGAATACAATGGAGAAGAGAGAAACTGGATCTATGGAAAGTTTATACTTGATTTAATAATGTTCAATAGATAATTGGTCAATACTTGGAAATTAAAGGCTATTTTTGATCCTAAAGAACTTAGATAAAAAGCTTGATAATAATCATCACAATGATTAATATTTATAGCTAATACAACAACAACAACAACAACAATAATAAAGTACTCACAATATGCTATGAACACAGGGAAAACCATATACCACACTTCTGTTAAACAGAAACCTCATTAGATCTTTAATACAAGCTGAGTTACATGCCAGGCCTATCCTGAATTTGTAGGTAAGGAAAGAAGGCTTACAGAAGTCCAGTATCTTCTACGGGCTGGAAGCAGGAAAATATGGTCATCTATAGGTTTTAGAACTCTAAACCATTCGCCAAAGTACTCTGTTTTTCTAGAATCTTATTTTCATTCTAGAAAGTATTTATTCAGCATCCCAGGATATTAAGCACCTTACATATA
>NW_008351635.1:1050000-1056717 GCF_000622305.1 Nannospalax galili | reverse complement strand
AAAAAACTGATGGTTATTTATTATTTTTATTTTATGTGTATGAGTGTATTACCTGCATGTATGTAAGTGCACCCATGTCCTGCAGTGCCCATGGAGGCCAGAAGAGGGCATCAGATACCCTGGAACTGGAGTTATGGATGGTTGCTAGCCACCACAAGGTTGTTGACATTCAAACTCAGGTCTACTGCAAGAGCAGCCAGTGCTCTTAACCACTGAGCCAGTTCTCCGGCCCCCTAAAATAAGTTATATGGCCAAGTCCAGCATTGCTAGAACAGGGACACACATTCGGGCTTTATGACATACAGAAAAGGACACAGATATATGGAAGATTTGGTTACAGCAATGGAACAGTGATACCCAGACACACAGACACAATAGACACATTCTCCTACACACACACACACACGCACACACACACACCTGTGCACGCATATCTGTGCATACAGAAAAGGAGCTGACATTAAAATTGCTTGTGACACTATTTTGGTTTGTTGGCTTCAAACTAGAACAGCAAGAGTTTTCTACTTGTTCTCAGATTTAAAGGGCTGGGAGGTGTTAAGTAAGAACCTGGGAAAACTTGTGGTGCAGGCCTCTAATCTCTCTGCACCTTTTGTACTGCCTAATAATGTCCTCATGTATAGTACATAGTAAGAGTCTGATAGTCCTGAACTAGGCATCAGAGACTCCAATTACATGAAGTGTATGCACAGAAATGATAGTGTTGAAAGCATGTTGTGCTGATATAAACATTAATGGTGTTTTTATTAAAGGAATTCTAATGAGAAAAGCAGATGTGAGGTTGGTTGTTGAACACGGAAATGCATATTTTAAGTGTTTGAGATGATTAAAACGAAATTTGACTTTCTCTAAGTCATATCGTCATAACAAGAAGTTTAAAACAAATGTATGGTCTTTCTTTGTCTTTAAGGAAAAACAAAATACGTATAAGCCATCAACTTCTAACTTCAACAACTTTCTAAATGTACAAATTTGACCTTTGGTACCCTGGCCTTCTAGAATTAGAAATCTTCATCTTATACTTACAGTTTTAGCTTACAATATTCTCAAGTCAATAAGTTTGGGTACAACTGATGTCAAGAAAAACAAAGTTTCATGGCATGTAGACTCCTTACATACCTGAGAGAAATGATGGAAGTCATTATATTCTAATCACACTGAAATTACTAAAGATACCTAAGAAGTTGGCCATTTGTGGCCTTCTGTGTGCGTCACAGTCTGCTGTAAGCAAACTTGGCTGATGAGAGTTGAGGGATGCACTAGTTTCCTCTCTTCCCCCATTTCACTATGTTCCATGATCTTCGGTGTAGAGGGTCCACTGTAATTATGTCACCTAGGACTGGGCATCTCTCAGATATATATTCTATGTGTCTGACCAGCTTTTGGATTCTGCAGTGGCCTCCATCTGTTGCAGAAAAAATTTCTTCGATGAATGATGTACAGTTTACTTGTCTGTAAATATAAGGATCTATATTTAGCATTCAGTAAGAACTTTCATTTGTCTAGAGATATGACAAAGATAGGGTTTTCTGTAGGATCTGTGACCTCTCCAGCCATGTGTATTTGGCTGTGTTTACAGGGCCACCCATGAGTTCACTCCTATTGAGAGGGCTTTAAATTCCATTAACGCTGTTGATTCACCCAGTTAAGAGTACCACTATTGCACCAATAAAAGTAGTTTGCTCTCCTGGTCGTTACGGTTATTAGGCTTTAGGGCTGGGTTGGACCGTTGATTGATTTTTCTAGCTTAGCAGCTTGCATAGTATTCTTCAGAACTATGAGAGCCAAACTTCAGGTAGGAGACTTCCAGGTCAATTCCGGCTCCATCGCTCCAAGTCCTCTGTCTGAAAAATGTCCTGTCTTCAGCAGTAGGGTCTTATCTTCCAGTTCTGGGAGATAACCAAGAGCTCTGGCAATAACCTGTGTTATTTTGAGAGTCTCTTGAACCCTCTGACCACTGCTCGAAGGGAGGTCTCTCCTGCCTGGCACTGTGCTCCTTGCCACACAGCCCTCAGGTGTACATAGACATTAATGTTCAGACACCGTATGTGCATTTCTCTGGTGGTTTGAGGCAACACATTTCACTATGGTTTCTCTAGCCCTCCAAGATCCATTCATCACTCTTCTCTTTCCACCTTATCCAACCTCCCTCCTCCCTCCCCAGTCTGAGTGTCCCTATTATCCCCTCTTTCCCCCCAATATCATGCACCTCCCACCATCCCCCCTCTCCTGAGTTCCCTTCTCCCCCACCATAGCCCCCTGCATGTCCTCCCTCGTCTCTTCCCAGCCAAACACTCCCTCTTTCCCCACCTCCCCTCTGGTAACATCTGCTCCCCTCTTTTGAGTTCTTTCTTTTCCTTTACCTCTGTGTTTTTCCATTTTCTTGGCTCTTTTGGTGTTACATCAGGATATATACTTACATATACTTTTAAAGAATGAGAGACTGCAGAGTGTGTGTCTCTGGATACGACTCTTATATCAAACTTCTCCTACCCACAGCTCAGGGACCATTGCAGAAGAAGGAGCAGAAAGACTGTAAGATCCAGGGTTAGTTCATGAACACAGGGAAGCAGAGGCTTCCAGGCCACTGGAAGCTTGCACATGTGCACTTGTGGCAACGGTGACACAGGGCCCACGCCAACTCAATCAGACAAGGGTCCAGAGTGGAGCGAGGGAAATGGAAGCAGGTTGGCTCTAATCTGGGAGCTATTGGAGCCTGATTACCACTGGGTGAGGGAGAGTAGGCTTTACCAATGATCTTGATCTTTAGATAGGCTGACTAAACTCCAGTGGATGAATTTACATCAAAAGACATCTGGGTATAAATGTTTGACTGGATGGGACTTAACATATATGGTGGACTACATGAGGTGCGATGGGGAGGGTGAGGGAGCCTGAATGGGGAAGGGGTCTGAATTTGATTAAGAACTGTTGTATTAAATGTACAAAAGCTCAATAAAAAACTTTTTAAAAAGATATATAAGAAATATAACTCTTCAATTGGATGTGAACTCTGGGATGGCCTATGAAGACTGTAAGTCAACAACCACAACAGTAAGCAGGAAAAACTATCTCTGAGTGCTTCTGATCCACTCAGTACTGCAGTATATAATCCACAGGATCATGCTCAGTCCTTATAAGAAAACTTTGTTATTCTGTGAGTTTGATGAATACCTGCAGACCATTTATCCTTTCCTGAAATCTGTCTTACTTGTCTACAATAAATTGGTAAACAAAGCCTCATTCTTCTTAGAAAGCAAATAACCATGGAAAATATTGTCATAATGCCACTGTGCTAAGTGACATACAAATAACGTTAATGTGCAGTTTTTTCCCCAAGCGAACTGGTCAGTGAATACTTTCCTAAGGAAGTGATTCAGGTTGCAACTAAAGAATCACAAATATATGCTATGACTTCTGGATTGGACTTTGTGAAGAGAAAGAAAAGGGATGAGGTGAGAGACGAGGAGGAGAGCCTACTATGCAGTAATTGGTGGAAGACGAGCTTTTGTCTGTGTTGTACAAAGAGAAGTTGTTCAAGGATGCCAGTGCAGGAAGAGTTGATACCACTGGAATAATCAGATGGGCAGTGAGATACAGATGCATTTTGACAGTCGTTGAAGTTGTCAAAGCCACAAAGGATTACAACTTGGACTACTGTGATGTCAGGGAAGGCAAAGGGGCATCATACCTTAACTTTTGGTATGTATTTGAAAGTGTTTTTTTGAAAAGTCAGCAGACTTTTCATTTCTGTGTTACTCACCATGCAAGTGTCTAAAAGTTTGCAACATTCAGAGATAATAGAATGTTTGTATTAACTTTTCAGTTGAAATAAGCAGACTTCTCATGTCTGTGTTACTCACCATGCAAGTATCTAAATATTTGCAAAATTCAGAAGATAATAGAATTTTTCAGTTGCTATGACAAAATGCTTGACACAAACAACTCAGGAGAGGGAGGAATTGTTTTGGCTGACTGCTTCAGCCACTTCCACTGGTTCTGTATAATGGGCAGAGAGGGCATTACTGCTGTGGGAACACGTGGCAGAAGAGCGTCACTGTGTTAGAAGAGAGTGTCTGTGTGGGGGGGGGGAGAGAGAGAGAGAGAGAGAGAGAGAGAGAGAGAGAGAGAGAGAGAGAGAGAGTTACCAGATACCTTCAAGTTTCTGCCCTCAGTCTTTGCCCCCCCCCCAGTTAGATCCTACCTCCTAAAGCTTATAGAACCATCCAAAGTAGCGTCACTAGCTGTGGACCCACCATAGAACACACAAGCCTATCAGGGGCATTTCATATTTAAATTAGAGCAATGTTAAATTTAGAAGTCACAGACAGCTAATCTAGATGATACAGACAGTGCGATCTTGTGGAAATCCTGATCAACTTGATTAAGCTAAATATTAGTATATAACTAAGCATTTCTAGTTCTTAGAAGTATTTAAAATTGTGGTGTATATCAAAATTGATTGGGATTTTTAGATTCAATTGAGTTTGACAGCTGAAGATGAGGAGGTTAAATTGATAAAGTTTAGCTAAATATTGATTTTGCAAAATAAAGGAAATTTGTGACTCAAGTTCTTGGTTTATTTCAAAGGTTGGGTGATAACAATATGCACCAAAACACAGAGACATGGCAGAACTTGATGGTCAAAAGCGTGAGTTTGATGTTGGCTAAAAGGGATTTGAAGTAGCTTTGGGACATGAGAAAATATGTGTAGCATGTAATTGAACATAATAGTCCAGAATTCAGAGCAGAAATGCAAACTTATGAATCATTAGGTAACATACCAATATTGTTCCACCTTTTAACTAGCAAACAAGACAATGGTCAAGGCCTTATAATTCATAACAGGACAAGATTAGGCAGGTCTGTCTGTTGTGTCTGGTGTGTTCAATGTTTAAAACCTGTACCAACAAATCATGAGAAAATAAACAGTTACTTAAAAAAGTATGGAGCTACATTGTGATGATCCATCTTTATTGTTAGCTTGGTGGGAACTAGAATCTTAGGAGACAAACCTCTGGGCATGCCTATGAGAGTTATGTAGATTTGGTTAACTGAAGCAGGGTGACTCACCCGTTCTGGTTGGTACCATTCTGTAGGCTGGAGTCTTGGAGTGAATAAGAAGCAAGCTGAGCATCAGCGTTCACCTCTCTGCTCCTTACTGCAGATGCAGCAGGACCAGCTTTGGCTTCCAAAGCTTTCTCCCCCAAATGGACTATACTCTGTGAGCCCCAATAACCCTTCTTTCCTTAAGCTGCTTTCATCAGATACTCTGTCACAACAAGAAGGTAATTAACGGGTATGCACACCAAACTTTATTTAGTCCGTGGGTATAAACTAAAGTAATAGTGAAATACTATGTTGTTATGTTGTTAAAAATCAAGTCAAGAATGAAAACAGTGGTTAAGACCACTGACTGCTGTAGCAGAGGACCCAGGTTCAAATCCCAGCACCCACATGGCAGGTAACGCCTGTCTGTACCTTCAGTTCCAGGGGATCCAACAGCCTCTTCTGACCTCAATAAAAATTGCATGACACTATAACACTAACATACATGCAGGCAATACACTCATACACATAAAATAAAATAAAATAAATATCCTTAAAGAATGAAATGTACAGAAAAATGTGAGATCACTCACAGTTGCTGGCCATCAGTATAAACCTCCTTGTGTAGAAATTTAATCTTTTGAGAAAGCAAATAGGCAATACATATTCAACTTAAAATGGCTATATTTTAGACAGAGATTTTTCTCCTGGAATTCAGCCTATGAAAACAATTTGAATAGCATAAAAAATGTACATATACATATTCATCATAATTTTGCTTAAAATACTGAAATATTCCTCACCTCCCTCTGCTTCCCTGGGCCTGTAGGACTCACAGGTCTCTCTCCCCTGGGTAAGTGGATCACACCCTCCATGCCTTGACTCCCCCAGCCTGGGGAACCACCACTGCTTCCTGATCCTTTGCATCCAGACTAACCCAGTTCCTTCTGGGGTCCCCAGGAGCACTCTGGGCCTGGCCCCGCCCTCACCTCCCTCTGCTTCCCTGGGCCTGCACTACCCTCCAGCCTCTTTCCTGGATTCTGGGGCTGACCTTTCCTCTTCCTGATTCTTTGAATCCAGACCAACCCAGCTCCTCAGTGCAGTCCCCAGGAACCCTTGGAGCCACTTCCCGTCCCCATCTTCCTTTGCATCTCTGGTGGCCCAGCTCCCAGGCCAGTACAACCCCCAAATTCCTGAAGCCAAAATCTTTCCTGGAGGGATCCAGACCTTCGAAGAAAGCCTGAGAGCATCTGATCCTCATCTGATTTGGGCTTCTGTGGGAACTCCTGAAGACAAAAGCAATCTGGCCACTCCAATATAAAATCCAATGAGAGAACTGGAAGCTTAAGAGGAACCAGCTTTTCATGCTCAAAAAGTAAAGCACAAAGGCACATAAAGTTCACAAAAAGAAGCAGACCTAAACTTGAAGGCTTGAGTCTCACACAAGAATCAGAAACTAAAAAAGAAATTCACATATCAGAATCACAAAGGAAAAAATAATAACACGAAACACCAAAATAACTTATCCCCACCAAATACCAATAGTCCTCTAGAGGAGTACAATGAGAACCCCCTAGAGATAATGCAGGATATGGAACTCAAAAGAACAATTATAAACATGATAAAAGAATTCAGTGAATTTAAAGAACG
>NW_008351635.1:1049051-1049883 GCF_000622305.1 Nannospalax galili | reverse complement strand
GGATAAACTTCTGAATGAAGTAACACAGACTCAGGAAAAAAAATTGACATAGGTTCTCCCTCATATATGGATTCTAGAACCAGATTCTGATAAATAAGTATGCAACCAGACATAACTGTAGGAACCAGGATAACGGAAAGGAAACAGGGAGGTAAAGGAAAAGAAAGAATCTGAAAGAGAAGAACAGTAGGAAACAGGCCTTAATAAGAGAGATATGGACAAAATTTGGGTTAGATTAAGGGAGAGGGGAGGGAGGGGTATACAAGGAACCTAGGAGATAAAGGAAAAGAAGGAGCTCAAGAGAGGTAGGACCATAGGAGAAGGGTATTATTAAGGGAGAAAGGGGGAAAATGGGGGCACCTTAAGTGGGAAAACCATGATGGAGGGGTGAGACAATGCAAGAGATAAATAATGCCTAGCTAGTTTTAAAAACCACAGGGAACCATATTACTCCTACTACCTACTGACAAATTATACACAGATCAAGAAATATATGTCTAGGTTAGGTTTAACTGAGAACAATTGGTGTTTGCCCAAGATTTATCTACATGACACATAGTAATTAAAAGGACCAGACTGGTGGAACTAAACTTCTTGGATATTTAACAGACATTCTTTGAGTCCTATACTAATTTGGTCAGAGGGACATAAAGGACACTGTTTGCTCCTTGCCCTCCTAGGTCGACTAGTTCCAGGGGACTATGAGCATCTCTCAAAATGTCCTGTAATGGTGGTGGGTCACCTGTCCTCTTGATCAAGGAGGCCGAGGAGACCCCACGAGATGGACTTGAACCAGTGTCTAGTCTACAAAGAGGAGGGTCAACACAGAAGA
>NW_008351635.1:1042315-1048818 GCF_000622305.1 Nannospalax galili | reverse complement strand
GTTCTTTTGAGTTGTTGGCCAGTGTGGCCAAAGGAACTCCCAGATAGTAACTCAGCATGGAACTGGGAAAATGAACAGCAGACCCCAATCTTATCTAAAGGAATATTGACAACTAATTGCTGCTAGATGAGGAACAGCTGATTTTCCTAAAACAAGGCTCTCTAGATAGGCTGACTAGATTCAGCAGATGGACAAGTAGTGGGGAATGGCTGGGGGTGCCAACAACACAGCGGACAGTAGCAGGGATAACAGAGTATAAGGACTCTAGTGGGGGGAGGGAGGCTATCGGAGGATGCCATCTGGGAAGTGGGTGTATAGTTGAATAAGTTGGTTTGGGATGTTCTGTGTGATATACACACACACAAAAAAAAATCAACAAATTTTTTAAAATGTATTATATTTGAGGAAGAAGCATGGAAATTTACGTCATGCCAATTTTGAGAGGTGATAAACATTGCCATTGAAATTTACCTGATGACATTATAGACATACACAGGTACCAAGGACACAAGTGCAACCGATTATGCCTAGTAATAGATACATACAGATCAGAGAGGCATGCACCAACATCTCGGTGTTAGTAGCAAAAATAGTGAGTCTTTCTGCAAGGAACAATATATTCTAAAATGAAATGGAGGTCTTATTATAAGGTTAAAAACTCATTCAATTTTATGTCTTACAGGGTTTATACTGAGTTTAATATTGTATAACTGTATTAATTTTACTGTGAACCTAGAAACTTGCACCCACTTGTGAAAGAGATGTACTCTTGCTCTGGAGTGTGTTACTGAATATGTTAGAGCTGTAATGAAATGCTTCTTCCAATCCTGTAATTATCAAAAATTAAAAAACAATAAATAATGATTTAAAAATACTGAAATATTGGAAAGTATGTAACAAGAAATTTGATTTAATCAAGGAATCGTATTAAACATTATATAATTGATAAAAATTTGTCTTTGAAATATTTTAATTTAGAAATGCAGAAAGTTAATATGAAAATAAGTAATCATTTTGTATAGCATATTTATAACTGTTTTCAAATTTTTCAAGTGAAATAAAAAATTCCATAAATGTCAAAAAGTGTCAATATTGAATGAAAATTAATTTTGAAATGTCAAAGCAAATTAATATTTAAAAACTGTAAAAAATAAAAGATAAAAACATGGGAACGGACCAGAAATTGGCACCGCTGCTCACTCTAGACAGGCAGCTGGTAGTTTTTCTTGTCCTGGACTCATGCTGTAACCGTTTTTTTTCTTTTTTTTTCTTTTCCTTTTTATTTTCTAGCCTCTTCCCTGTACTTGCTTTTCTTTTGCCTTATTTACTTGTTTTTGAGAGGGAACAGGAAGTAGGGAGATGGCAACTCCTTTGTTTACTACACCATTTTCATTACCACTGCTCCTGGCTCAGGTTCAGGACCCTGGGACCAATTCCTAATTCAGACATCTGCATTGACTGCTCATGTCAAGAGCCAATTGAGACGACATCAATCAAGGCCTTGAATAAATGCTGTCATCCCTGGAGCCACAGGCTGTCAGAGCAGATGGAGCGTGACTCTTGTAAGCCCTGCTTTGCTCTGGCAGAACACTTTGGCATGGTGTAGTCAAGCCAAGTAGCCTGTGTGGCTTCTCACAGACTGTCTATGATTCTTTTCTTCCTTTTGGCACCATGGTTTTAGCATTTATTATCTTTACAGAACTCATTCAATAAAATCTGTATAACTAACACCCATTTCTAAATAATTTGAAATTGTGAAGCCCTTGGTGGCTCTATGATGATCAAGTCCAGCACAGATTCAACCTCACCTTCTGGAAGCATCATCATTAGCTGGACTATCACACACACACAGTCCAGCTAATAGAATGGAAAAAAGTAAGGTGGGTGGCCAGAACCCTTCCATTCAAAGGAATGAATTGCATAATATAGTAAGCTTTTTTCTTTTTCTTTTTTCCACTGAACCTATCATCTTGTCATTTTTCTCAGTGTTTCTTATTTAACTTAGTGTATTAGGCAGTTTTTTGTTGTGTGATAAAACATTGTGAGCAAGGGAAGGAAGAGTTTATTTGCCTCATGGTTCAGAGGGTTAGAGTCTATAATGCTGGGAGGCATGAGCTTGGAGCAGAAAGCCAGAGTGATCGTATCTTTAAGCAGGCACAGGAAACAGAGAGATGAGATCTCACAAGGCTTAAGAACTCTCTTTTTAAAGTAATTTATTTATTTTTTGTGTGTTTGAGTGTTTTGCCTGCATGTATATAAGTGCACCTGTGTTGTACAAAGTCCACAGAGGCCAGAAGAGGGCATTGGATCCCCTGGAACTGGAGTTATGAATTGTTGTTAGCCCCCTTGTGTGTGCTGGGAATTGAACCTGGGTCCTCTGGAAGAGCAGCCAGTGCTCTTAACCACTGAACCATCTCTCCAGCCCCAAGGCTTAAAAACTCTTAAAGCCAGCCTCTTCAGTCATCTACAGGAATTGCATGATATGAGTACACTTACATACGTGCAGGCATAATACTCATACACATAAAATTAATTAGTTAATTAATTTAAAAAGAATAAAACAGGTAGACCATGTTCAGGATGATATGCAGCCCAGAAGAACACGTCATGAGACTGTTTTGACAGGCTTCAAAGAAATCTTCCAGAGGAGGTGGCATTAAAGCAGAAACTCAAAGTCACCTTTAGATATTAGGAGCTTGACAGATATAAGAAAGTTCTGTCTTATGCCCCCAAAGAAGCTGGGCAAATAAATTAGGACAGGTATTAGCATAAAAGTTCCTTGTATCCTGAGTGCTGCAGATGCAACGGTTCAGATATGAGACAGGGAGGGTCACAAGCATAGTGCTGAGGAGCTGGGTTCTGTCCGGGGAGAGATATGATGTCAGCAGTGAGGTTGTTTCTTTCAGTTGACATGGTAAGTCTACCCCAGTAGATCTGAAGAGAAGACAGTAGCATTAGGGAATCATAAAGTTTGAAAGGAAGAAAACAAAGAAAAGCTCAAAGAAAAGAAAATGACAATAATCCAATAGTATCACAGAGCCCATTAAGACGGCTTCAGACATAGTGTCAGAGTTGAGATTATAAAAGTTTCTAGATTCCCTGTTGGATGACTTGTTTTCTGACACACAAGGCAGCATAAAAATGCAGAAAAATAATAATGGCTTCAACACTGGGTAATTATTTCCTGCTATCAAAAAAGACCCAACATCAAAATAATGGTGCTTTATTGGAAATGACAACTCCAATGGAAAATGGTAACTTACATTTCCTCATCCAGTGTTCATGTATACGTATATGTATATATGTATACATATGTGTTTATATGTATGTGTGTGCATGAGCACTCACATAAACCCTCACATACCAGGACACAAGTGTGTAGGTCAGAGGACAACTTCTGGGGATCATTCTCTGGTTCCACCATGTGGACTGGGGGGAAGGAACTCGGGTCTTTAGGCTTGGTGGAAAGCAATTTATGTACTAAGCCATTTCACTGGCCCCTCACAGCTGATTTCCATAATAATACAACTTGATTTTTAATTGAATGCATTTTGCAATAATAGTTAAATAATTATTTTCATTTGAGAAGATGGTTATAATAATCAAAGGAAATTCCAATGGCATACTAATAAAGTCTTTTAATTTTGCTCAGAAAGAATTTACATAGTGTTTTTGAAACAATATTGAAGTCTGTGGAGCTTATCTCCTATGCAGGGTAAAACACTTTCTATCAGCTGTCATTTGATTTGGATTTTTCTCTAGCTATAGTTTGTTTTTCTTATTTTTACCATATGCTTATTATGTTGGTAAATAAATTATCTTAAGTAAAATTTAATTAGCTGATATTTGCAAATCTGCTTAAAGATGGGCTTTATATAACTGTTAAGGTCTTGTTTTATTGCTAAGTATCAGTAGTTTCCCTGTGTGCTGGCTGAATATAAAGAATATTAATTTTTAAAGTGGTAGTAAAATCTCATGGTATCTATATCTCCATAGAAAGACTTAGAGTGCCCCAGCAGTCACCAAAGAATTCTTTAGGAATCCATTTATAGCCTACACCACTATTTCCTGAGCTCAGATTCTTACCCAGAGTGTTGCAAGTCCATCTCAGTGAGCACTGTCCTTAGGTCAAGTGTTCAGTCTTCATATCATGAATAGCACTCAGGAAGGATTGCTGGGAGGAGCTGTGACTGAGCACTCATCAAAGCCAATGTGATCACGACAGCCAGCAAAATTTGGGGCACTGATGTGGTTTTCCTCCCCATATTTAGTTTTACTTTCTTTATTTCCTTTTTTCTTTCTTTCTTTCTTTCTTTCTTTCTTTCTTTCTTTCTCTCTCTCTCTCTTTCTCTCTTTCTTTCTTTCTTTCTCTCTCTCTCTTTCTCTCTTTCTTTCTTTCTCTCTCTCTTTCTCTTTCTTTCTTTCTTTCTTTCTTTCTTTCTTTCTTTCTTTCTTTCTTTCTTTCTTTCTTTCTTCTTTCCCTCCCCCTCCCTCCTTCCCTCCCTCCCCTCTCTCTCTCTGTCTCTCTCAAGGTCTCCCTGTAGCCCCAGCTGGCCTGGAGCTCACTATGTAGACCAGGCTCACTTTGATCTCACAGAGATCCACCGGACTCTGCTTCCCGAGTTCTGGGATTAAAGGCCTGTGCCACTACACCCAGCTGTTACGTTATTATTTTAAGCCAAATATTCTCTCTCAATTTTTCCCCTCTAATAGACGTGTAAGATTACTGTATATTAGCAGAGCTAGTACAGAATGTTTTCTTAAAGCTGTTCTCCATGCTTGAATACTTCTCACCTCTACATCCTCTCTATGTTTCAACGACGTCAAGTGATTTGACAAAGTCACAATTCCCGAAACAGAGACTCCATCCAATCAGCATCATACAAATCAGAAAAACTCTTCAAATCAATAACTAGACACTAATAAGACACAGAACAATTAAGGAATTGAGGTCACAGGATCTTTGTAGGATCATTTGAACATTTATTTTCAGAGGCACCTAGAATAAACAAGAATGGATTAGCCATACGCCTTATCCTGGATGATCCTCAGTGACTCGCAAGATCCCTTTAAAAAATAAATAATGGCATTTAATAAGATTAATTTCACCAGTAAAGGTTTATGTTTTTTATGCCCCTTGGTGAAGGTCAATGTTGATTAGGTACGAATCACAGAAGGATTTACAGAAAGCTGGCTGACTGGATGCCTTTAGAGTCTCAAGTCAATGGTACCATGGCACCATCTCTGAAACCAGACTTTAGATATCAGGTACACACTTACTCTGTCAATAATTCAGGAGTCTCCTAAAAGTAAATTTTTGGCATTGTAGCAAGTGTGATGCAAAGACCTGAAGATTCTGAACAAATACTTCCTGCAGCCCCAATAGATTATTCCATAATGAAAAAAAAGTAATAATACATATTTCATAAGATCATAGTGAGAATTAATTGAATTTTTGGAAACTGCATTATAAAAGGTAAAGCATTCCTTTCAGGTTTTATAAAGGTTAAATGATACTTAGAAGCACCTAGGAGCACATCTGTAGGTGGAGAAGGGAGATTTTCTTAGTCCTATTTTATGTCTTGGATTTTGCAAGCTCCTTTATTGAGAGGATTGAAAAGTATAAGACCCATAATCTTTAATGTCAAAATAGAAAACCTATAAGCTCCTCATTCCTCAACTCAAAACTATGTAATAAAATTGTTCTTATACCAGAGACTATGAAGGATCTTAGTAGATGTTAATAAAATTCAGGGGAAAAAAAGATTTCAGGCAGAAGATTACAGGAAGTAAACCCAGAAGTCCAAAGTCATTTACAGCTGGTTGATAATGATAAAATTTGAAAATGATTATCAGATAATTGACCTAGTTATGAATATTTACCCTGTCTCTTGTTAAATTAAAATTTGGCACAGATTTACATTCATGGAAGGTGACTATTATTTATGATGTTAGGATTCTAGTTCTTCATTATGGTAAGTGAGGTTGATAACTTCATGACAGCTAATCGAGGAACTGGCTACTGGAATGAAAACTAAAATGACAGAATTTGCTTCAAACAGCTGCTTTCTGCATTAGCCTCTTCTCCTATGTTGTGAGTTTATCACTGTCTCATGCTGACCACCCTGGGTGGCACAGAGCTTGGTGAGAAGTAGCCTCAGCTGCCATTGCTCCCCAGGATTCAGTCACTTGTCTATGAGCACTCTGACCTGTCCTTACTCCAGTGATGTTTAGTCTACACTCTAACTCTATTTGTATGTAGATGGCTTAAAGTTCTACTGCTACTTTGTTAATTAGAAAATATATTCTGTGTCTGATTTTACTCCTTCTGGATACGTAACAAATGGAGAGTTTTCATCTTTGTAAAAATCATTTGAAGATTTATTTTCTTCACCAACAGCTCTTGACCTGGATCCTAATTGAACAAGAAGCTAGAAAGGTAAGTTTCTTGTACTGCTATGGAAAAAGAAGAAGAAGAAGAAGAAGAAGAAGAAGAAGAAGAA
>NW_008351635.1:1024041-1041652 GCF_000622305.1 Nannospalax galili | reverse complement strand
CACCATAATACACAGGCATCTGTCACATACCAGTGGAGTTGTTTCTGTGGTTTTTAATGCAAAGTTAGCATCTAAATAAGTAGTTTTTATGTTAAGCTATTACTTTACCTTCTATAATATAGGCAAGCTTCATTCCATCAGTTGTAAGATGAAAGTGACTGAGAGAGAGGGTGAGAGTGACAGAGAGAGAAAGAGACAGAGAGAGAGAGAGAGAGAGAGAGAGAGAGAGAGAGAGAGAGAGAGAGAGAGAGAGAGAGAGAGAGAGAGAGAGAGAGAGAGAGAGAGAGAGAGAGAGAGAGAGAGAGAGAGAGAGAGAGAGAGAGAGAGAGAGAGAGAGAGAGAGAGAGAGAGAGAGAGAGAGAGAGAGAGAGAGAGAGAGAGAGAGAGAGAGAGAGAGAGAGAGAGAGAGAGAGAGAGAGAGAGAGAGAGAGAGAGAGAGAGAGAGAGAGAGAGAGAGAGAGAGAGAGAGAGAGAGAGAGACAGAGAGACAGAGAGAGAGACAGAGAGAGAATCTCCATCTCCAGGATGAAGCTGGACTCCTGCTACACCATAATCCCCCACTTGAGTCTCTAGCCTGCTAAGTATCTCTGTATATTTTGAACTTGCCAGAACCTACAATGACATTAGCTGATTCTTTAAAATGTCTTTCCTTCTATCTATACACACATCTTATTGAATTCATTTTCCTGCAGAACATTATTAATTCTAAGATCAAAAAATTGATGAAGTGGATGTTAATTTCAAATGATATAAGTTGTGAGATGATTAGTGAGTGTAAAAGATCTATTTGAATTATAAGGAAATAAATGTTATTTATTGATAATCATAGCAATCTGAAGAAAATGCAGACAATATAATCATCAATTCTACTTTCTTCATGTAGAATTTAATCCTGTAATCTTACTTTAAAAATATTTACTTAAAAGGTTGGATTAAATACAGAACATCAATGACAAACAAGATAGGATGTTGTCAGCATAAGCTTCAAGGACCATGTGAAAATATACACTGGAAAGAAACAGACCCACAGACGCAGGATAATGTAAATTCAAGAAACTGTAATGATTCCTAAGATGCAAAATCAGTTGTGAAAAGAAACAGAAATGGTTGTGGAGAAAATCCTGCAAAGGATTTATTTTTGGAACAACTGAGCACTCGTTTTTTTCATTCCTAATGTGGGCATGGGAAGTCATGATGAGAGCTCAGCAAAGCTGAGTGATCTCAGTCTGCAGCACCAGGAGAGGCAGGGGCAGAGAGTATGCCAGGGTGAAATGGAAGGGGACTCCTGACAGAAAGCGACCAGAAGTGACGAGAGTGAGAGCACCCCTGTATCCAGCAACAGTGGATGCACGGAGCCTGCTAGTCTGTTTCCTCCAACACACCCTGCAGTGGGGCAGTCAATGCAGCCTCTGAGAAGACACAAGTGTTCCTACCTGGAAGCAATGGCTCCTCGTGGTCTACACTGTCGTCACCAATCTACTCAGGCCATTCTCAAATCAGAATGGCAAGCAAGCATCTCTACACTTCTGAAGAAAAGTAGTGAACAGAAAGAATAATCAAGAAAGGCAGGAATAATAATGACTAAAAATACTGAAACTCAGGGAAAATTAGAGAATTTCAAAAGAGTTTAACATTGTCATAAAAAAAAGGGGTAGCTATTACAATGTCAAATATGAAAGTTACCCTAGAGAAGAAATCAGTCAAATGAAAGGGGTAACTTTAATTAGAAAAAAAAAAAAAAAAAAAGGTTAGAAAAGAGGCCAAATAAGGAAAATAAACGACTAGAGCATAAATTAATGATCTGGAAAACAAACCCAGCAAGGAACAAAGAATAAGAGCAAAGAGACACAAATGCAAACAAATTAAGATTCAAAGAGATCATCCAGGATGCTGAGTCTCCATCTCAAGAAGAGAGAATTCAGGAAGGAAATACCAGAGGGCCTTTCCACTGAGCCTATAAAGGACAAGTTCCTCATTTAAATTGTCTCCTGAGTAATGAAAGGATGAATTAAAAAGGCGAATAAAACAACAAATCTATCCCAATTTACTTAAGAACTATAAGAATGGGGGTGATGGGGAGCCCATGGACTTGTGAAACTAATCAAATTGCCAAAAGAAGATAACATTCACATCAGATTTCCAGTAGTGACTGTATTCCAGAATAGGACCAAGGTATCTCTTATCTGCTACAGCAAAAGTATGGAAAATACTCAGCAAAGAGATGGAGACAATGGAGACTTAACAACCTGCTGCACCACAACTGCTGGACGTCATCCACTTCTGGCTGAAAGGACATCTGTCGGGGCATTTAAAGGATCACCACTACTCATCCACTCATTCCCTTCCTTTCTTTTTTACCCCTCAAAACTAGGCATTCAAGACCAAAACATTCAAGAGCATAAACAGGGAACAAAACCAGAGAACATGTGTGCACCAGAAAGAATGAACCTAAATAAAAGTGGCGTAGTTTTAATTTTACACCATAGCCTAGACCTTGGCACAGACATAACCTAGAGCAATAAAAATTCAAAAACCACCAAAAATAAGAAGGAAAATTCAATGAGATGAATCTAATTTCCAGGATTATCACATGATTAGATTCAAATGTCCATTTTCACAAACAACAGTCAATCAAAAAGTGGACAAAGCAATTGTTGTGCCCAGAGAACAGACCTGCAAGAATAACCACGGAATCCAGAGGGCATGCAAGAACAGAGTCTTTATTTGGGCTTAAGCTCAGGCTCTCAGACCTCACCAATGCAATGGATCTGTGCTGAGAGCCCCGATTGCAGGGGGAGGAAGCCTTTTATGGGTTTTAGACCAAGGGAGGAGGGGAATAACAGAGTTACATCTTGATTGGTCCGAGGAGCCCATGTGCACCAACACACTTTTGAATTGATTGGTGACAAGGGATGCAGTCCTGGGGGTTTCTCATTGGTGGGTCCTACCCTCAGAGCTGTGGAATGTGCTGACTGTTATCTGTGAGGCCAGAAGTCTCTGTTCTTACCTTATAAGGCTGCTATATGCCTGGGCCTGCTTGATCTATAGCCTCCTGGGGTGGGGGTAGTAGGTGGAGATTACGACATGCCTGGACAGGTCCAGGCTTGCCTGAAGCAACTAGTCAAAACGGGGTCAGTGCAGTTTGTCCTCTCAGCCTAGCAATCGAGCTGTTTACAGAAGCGAGAAAGAGCTGTCATTCCTAAAGAGGGGCAGGAGTCTCAGGAGTCCAGGGCAGGGGGCCACAGAGGAGGGTTTCACAGAATAGATATTAATGACACACTCAGAGGAAAACTATTGCACCAACAGAGCTGACCTCCAGCCCAGAAATGACACAATGGCATATCTACTAGAAAAAGACTTTAAAACGCTTGCCTTAGGGATGTGCAAGAGCTAGACAAAGATGCAGACAAGAAAGTAATGTATGAAAAGAATGCGAATGTAAGTGAAGAAACAGAAGTCCTGAATGGAAACAAAAGAAGTGCGGGAGTTGCCAAGTACAGCAACTGAAATGGAAAAGTGGTTAATAAGCTTAGAGATATTTGAGCCACACAAAAGGAGAAAAATAATCAGTGAACTTGAAGATTGGACAATAGAAGGGATCAAATCTGAGGAATAAAGTGATTATTTGGGCCCTATTTAGCACATTATGAGACACCATCAATGGACAAACATGTGTGTTACAGGAGCCTAACGGAAAAGAGATTAAAAAATCAGAGAGAATATCTGAAGAACTAAAATGCTTGAATTTTTTCCAAATTTGATGAAAACATAACTACCTGAGAAGCATCTAAGAAGCCAAAAAAATTGCAAACAGAAAACCAAGCAAGATCTTTCCGACGTCAAAGATTTACACTAATAATGGCCAAAGAGTCAAAAGACAGAAGATAATCCTGAAGGAAGTGAAAGAAATTACTTGCCACATATAACATTTGAAAAGTGCCCTGTTCTGACTTTTTCTAGTTCTCTGCCTAGAACTTGTAATCCTAATTACTCTTGCCTTTACTTCTCCTTCACATCTCTTACTCATGATTCAAGGACTTTCTTCTCCCCTTAGAGACAAAAGTTATGCAATTTGGGAGTCTTTTAGATGGACCCACTGAAGGGGTACTCCAATTGGCACACCCTGTGTCCCTATTCAGCATGGAAGAAGCCAGAGTGGTCGGTGTCTCTATTCCCTATTGGCAATTTGGGTAACCTCTTCAGAGGATGGTGTGATAAGAATAGGAGGTAGGAATTGACTAGGCAGTTAGGGAAAAAGACCCCAAACAAATGTAGCCAGTTTCTTGGCTAAAAGTCTTGAACCTGTTAGCAACATACTCTGTTCCAGGGCCAAAAATGTCAAAAGTATTTTGGAGCTTGTATCTAATCCTTAAAAGATTTTAGGGTTCCTTCTTCAGAGGGCGGAATGTTGGAGGGGAGGGAGTGGTCATGGATTTGATCAAAATACCTTATATGCATGTATGAAATTCTCAATAAAGTTTTTGTAAAAAATAAAAAATAAAAAAGATGATGGGAAGATTTCTCATCAGAAAGATAGAAGGTAATAGACCTACATATTCAAAATATACAAAGAAACAGCAATAACAAAACCTGTCAGCCAAGAATTCTGTCTGTAAACACTTCCAAGAATTCTCTATCTGGAAAAATATTCTTCTTAAAAGTAATTTTTTAAAAAATTAAGTCACTTTCCAATATGCAAAGGCTGAGGCAGTTGTCACTATAGTCCTTCTCTGCAGGAAGTTCTGGGGAGACCCATAGGGTGAAATGGAAGCACAATCTGTAGTAATGAAGGTTCTGTGAAGAAAACTGATCTCATGATGACAGAACTCATGAGCAACTCAAAGCTAGCATTAATGTAAGAATTCTTTGTAACTCCACATTTTGAGTTCTACATGATTAAGAGACCAGTACTTTACTAGAATCCAAGAGCTAGTATTATTGTAACAACCATTCCTGATTATGTGTTTTTCTACCTATTTTAAGAAACCGATGTATTTAAAATTTTATTACTTTGCTTCAGAACACAAGTTGTACATGTATTATTTTTTGACATTCATATATGAAATGAGTGTGAATAGGGATATAAAGAACAGTTTTTGTGTGTGTATTAGTCACTTTTCTGTTACTGTGATAGAAACACTGACCTAAGCAACTTATAGAAGGAAGAATTTATTTGAGCTTACAGTTCCAGGGGAATTACAGTCCATCATGGCAGGAAGGCATGGTGGCTGGAGGTGGCTGGACCAGGAGCAGCAGAAGCTAAGCTCTCACATCATCACACAGGCACAGGAAGTAAGAGACTGATTGGAGATCTGGCAAAGCTTAACAACTCTCTAAGCCCACCCCCAGTGATGTGATTCCTCCAGGATAGCCACACCTTCTAAGACCTCCCAAAACAGCGCCACCATCTGGGGACAAAATGTCTAAATACTTGGAGCCTATGGGAGACTTTTTCATTCAAACTACCATGGTGTGCTATTGATAATTGCATAAACTTAGAGAGCTATAACTTTATAAAACTAAATGTAATCCCCATGGTAACCACAAAGGTATAAAACATACATAAAAGAGAGAAAAAAAATTTCCACATTACACTCCAAAATAACACAAAAATGATAGTAATGCGAGATGTGGGGACAGTTTTAAGTCACATATAGAATAAATAAAAAAATGAAGTCTTCCTCATCATCAACATCAAGAAAGAAGAAACTCCAAAATTTTCAATATAGGTCAAGATCGGAAACGTTGTGCTAAGTTAAAAGTCACAAAGAGACAAATGTGCTATGATTTATTTTCATGAACTACTTAGAATACTCAGACTCACACAGACAGAAAGTAGAATCATGGGTTCCAGAGCCCCATGAAGGGATGAAGAAAGGTTCAGAGAATCCTTTTCTACAGTTCCAGTTTTGCAAGATGAAAAGATTTCTGGAGATGGATGTTGGTTTTATTGCATAAAAAGGAATATTCTTAATGCCACTTAGAGATATATTTAAAAGTGGCTACAACAGAGCGTTATGTGGCAGGGCATGACTGTGACCTCAGTACTGGGGACAAAAGCAGGAGCATCATGAGTCAAAGGCTGCGCTGAGCATGACAAGGCCACGTCTCCGAAAAAATAAAAATCTTAAACATGCTCTATTTTTTTGTTTTTACTACAGTAACAATAATTGGTAGAAGCCTTTAATTCTTTTATTATATGATGTGTCATTGTGAGTATGGGTTACTTATAAACAGTTTACAGTTGCTGAACCTACAAAGTCTAAAATCAAGCCACTGACTGATGTGAGGGCATTTTACTTCAAGGAATCTGCTCTGCCACTGTGTCCTCCTCACATGACAGAAAGGCATCAAGGATTGCTGTTAGGCTGTTAGGCCATGTGAACAAGAACAATAGCTGCATACCTGAGATCTCCGCTCTTCTGACTACTACATTCCGAAGGCCCGACCCTTAGCGTCACCATCTTAGGGACTATATTGCAACACACGGATCTCTATTAAATCCATAGACTGTCAATGGGATCTGTTTCTCTGCACCTGCAGTAAATAAATATGAGAATGCCTGAAGAACACTGGATTCAAACAGAATCAGATTCTTAGCCTGCTGGAGGTTACCAAGTATGTCAGCTTGGTCATTATGGGCTCTCCTGCTTCCATTTGGAAACATGGAGGCTGAAATAAGCCTGCTGTAACTCCAGGACACTGAGGACACTATTAGTTTGTATAGACCCTATTGCCTCTGTTTATCCTAGTCATAATTCATAGTCAAATACACCACAGTTGCAAAAGCAGAGAGGCAGAGATTGTGCATTAGTAACCCTCCCCCAGGGTCTTTTCATGATCTCCCTTCCCAAATCCACCATTTTAGATCAATTTCTCACACTTCCATTCCTCTCTGCTTGTCTCACCAGGATCTCCTCTGCCTCAGTCACCTTGAAGTGTCCATTCTGTCCCCTTCCTCCAATTTCACTGATTTCAACTTCTGGTTTTTTCTGAATCTCATTGTCATCTCTTTGCATTTAGACCACAATCAATCTTAATTTATGTCATTATCATTTCATTTCTTACTGTTGAATTAAAGATCATTAATTAAAGGACCAGTAGGTAACAAATACAGTGCAGACAGGTATAAAAATCAGAAATAACAAGGACTCTAAGGAGCTGAGGGAGTCTTATTCCTTTTAAAATAATTACCATTTAATGTTTTGAATGTTGTTTGTGTGTTCCGTTTTGCATTACTGCAGTTGACAGTTCCGTTGTTGAATTAGTGAGGATCCTTTATCCTTCCGAGAAACAGAATAAACGTGATTCATTACAAGGTGGCAGCATGATTATAGAAGTTAGAAATCTGTCTATCATTTGCAAGCTAGAGACCCAGGAAACATGATGTGGTTCAAAGGCCAGAGATCCGAGGGCAGGTAGTGTAGATGCTTGTCTGAGTCCCCTGATAACCCAGGGAACTTCTGGCTAGAGAAGATTAAGTCCTAAGTAAACAGTCAATCAGAGCAAATTCAATCTCCTCCTCCTATTCGTCCCTTTCCTGGCTGCAGACTGAAATGGAATGCTTCACATTTTATACTTCATGAACTCAATGCTAAGCCAAGTGGAGGCACCCTCACAGTGATACCCCCAAATAACAGACATTCTGAGTATTTTGTGTTGCTATATAATGTTAACCATCACAAATTCACCCCTTGGCAATTTGGCATTTATGCCATGTCTCCTTAAACCATAATGAATATCCCTCTCAAGTAGATAATAGGGTAATAATTCTACCTGGTATGATACAACTATCTGCATTCAATCAAAAGTGTTCTAATCCCTTTGCTGGAGAGTCCTTGAGTGATATTGACTCTTCTGTCTTATGTCCAGTAGTTTATAAAGATATAAAGAATATTTAAATGCTGTGTGTGATGGTTACTTTTTGGCAGTTGACTTGACACAGTATAGAATCCCTGGGAAGGAAGTCCCAATGAGTTATTGTCTAGATTAAGTTGGCCTGTGGACATGTCTGTCGGGGGGTGGTTCTTAATTGAGTTAATGGTGTGGAGAAGACTCACTCTTAATGTGCCTGACATCATTCTGAGGGCTGGGCCTTGCATTGAATGAAGAGGCAAGAGTGAGCTGAGCACTAGATGCATAGATTTGTTCACGCTTGCTGCTCCTGATGGTGGATGTAATATGATCAGTTCAGTCAAGGTCCTGCTGCTATGAATCCCTGCTATGATGAACTGGCTGGAAACTGCATTGTAAGAGAGATAAACCCTTTTCTTAAGTTGCTTTTGTTGGGGTATTTCACCACAGCAACAGAAAAGACACTAAGACATTGTGGTGTAAAGTGCATGCATCTCATACCCAAGCTTCATACAAGGATATAAAAGAGGAGGAAAATGATATTTCCTACACAAATGGATTCCTAACAAATTAAGGGGAAATAGTCATGATTCTTCTTGTCCATTCAGAGGTCTACCCCTCATTTCCTTACTTGCCCCCAATTTGCTAACCCTGTACTTTCCAATCTTCTAACCATCCAACTAAGGTGCTTGTCATAACCTATGAGTGGTGTGAAATCACACACCTGGATATTTCTCCTAAGATCTAAACAGCTCAGGGAACTGCTTTAAGTTCTTCCATGGAGAGGATTAAAACCACACACCACAGTGGCCAAATTTCATCCTTGTTTGTAGATATGTACATGGATATTGTGACCTTATTCTTGTTCTCTCTGAATCTTCCATTTGGCTGCCAGAGCATCTGTCTTAAACTGCAAACATAATGGTTTCATTCACCTGATGAAACCCTTCCTAGAGATCTAAGTCTAGGTTACAATCATAACACCTTACCATGGCACTGTGTCCTTTAATTATCTGACTTCTGGTTGTCCTCAGCCACCTTCCTATTTGCACACCAAACAATGTCCCAGTCATCCAAAACTTTTTCCATCATTTAATGCTAGCCTTGCCATACAGTGTCTGGCCTTTCTGTTTTTCTAAATAGCAATCAGAATAATACAACCACTTCCCTTGGTGCTTCCTGATAAGAGCCCCTTCCCACCACCTAAAAGAAGGTGGTTAAGACTCACACAAGCCTATCCCCCTTACCTCTGCCACTGTGACACCTGACTCTACCAAGATCTTATTTCTTCTATTCCTTTACCTTTCTCTTTCTTATTTTTAAGTCTCCATGTAAGCAGTTTCTTTATCTAAAACAGGCTGTTCAAACTTTTTAACCTAGCCACCTGCTGTTATTTAGGTTTTACCATAGGTGGGGGTTCCTCTGGAAAGTCTCCCTTGATATGTGTGCCTATACACTCATTACAGCTCACCCGAGAGTCTCCTGACCCATTCAGCATAGCACCTAACCCATTCCTATGAACTTACAATGAATGCTCTTCCCTTGTCCAGTCTTCCCTCCCATTATCCTTAGAGCTCTGTGTGAAAATTAACTAAGTGCATCTTTCCACCTCGGTGTGCCTAATGGTTATTGTTGTGCCACTGCACATAGTAGCAAAGCATAATTAAATAGCTCAATGAGAAACAAGATGGCTATTTAAGCCGCTTACAAAGCTATGTGGGTCAAGCTGGTGGGTGTAAGAACCTTTCTTCTCTGCCCCAGCCTTGGCAGTGACCCTGGAAGAATGGCCACAGTGCTGAGTTTCATAACTGTCTGTAGCTGGTCTGTTTGAAGTTCAGCAGCTTTGTGGAGCCCTGTGCTGTGAGGTACAGCAACTCTGTTCTCAGCACTAGGACACACGTTAATTATGAGAAGTGCAACTCTCTCATCACAAATTTCCTTTTCAATTGATTGATTTTATTTTTCATAAACTTAGAATTATTTTTCAAAAACTCTTATCTATTTGAATGTCCTTTTCATCACTCTGTATGTAGAATGTCACTGGGTTTTATTATCAGTACAGTTGGTGAAACCAGCCGACCATGCTGCCTTGGTCAAGGGCTTCTTCTTTTGCTTAGATATTCAGACTTTTCCTTTCTATGAAAAATAAACAATAAAAGTGCCTTCTGTTACTTCAAAAACACAACTCTTGCTTTACAGAGGAAAAGAGATAGTTTACTCTGGAGCTAAATATGAGTGACCAGGCCCAGGAACACAGATTTAGGTCATGTGAAATTCCATGTTCCAACAAGTAACAGATAGATTAAGACTTTATAGTAACTGGGCGCTGGAGAGATGGCTCAGCGGTTAAGAACACTGTTCTTGCAGAAGACCAGGGTCCGAATCCCAGCACCCACATGGCAGCTAACAACTGGCCGTAACTTCAGTTCCAGGGGATCTGACAGCCTCTTCTGTCCTCTGCGGGCATTGCATGACATGGGTGCACTTACCTACACGCAGGCAATACACTCATACACATAAAAATAAAAATAATAAATATAGTACATAAAAGATTTTATAGTAACTAAATAAAGAAATTCATATATGAAGTCACTTTTCAAATACATTGGTGGAATACATTGGGTAGGTGTGTTAAAGCAAAATGGGAAAAATCTGTGGTCTCAGATGCTATGTGATGACATTCTTAGCTGTTTGGTTGGTGAAAACTAGTGGTCTTTTAATATATTTTGACAGGTTTTCCCTGTTAGTGACAAGAATGTTCACCAGTCACAGGGGCGGAGGAGGAACAGTTATTAAGGGAGTTAAGACAACCCTGAATACATTTTAATTTGACTCTGGACCTACAGTACTCTAACTGTTCCACACCACTGACATTCTTTTTTACTGAACTTTTTGCAAATTTCATACAATAAAATTGGATTGTATTTAGATCTCTTCCTCTATCTGCATCCTCCTTTCCTACCTCCTTCACAATTTCACATACTCTATTATACATTAAAGCTTTTAGAGTAAAATTTGTGTTTCCAAATGCCCTTTGGTGTGAGTCCATCCACTGGAGCCTAGTTAACTTACCAAGACTCTCACCCTTGAAGACTGATTATCCCCTCCCAGCAGTAGGATTGGGATTTCTTACCCACTACCCCATGTCTATGCTAGGATTTTGTCTGGCTTGAGCTTATATGGGATTTGTGCATGTTGTTTCCATTTCAACTTGACCCAGCTGTGAATCCCATGAGGTACAAAAACTGGCCTGGCAATATATGCCCACTGGTTCAATAGTGGATGAATTATGGGAGTAATCAACCACTTTCTAACTGGACTTAAGGTCTGCTTTGTATGATTATCCCATACTTCACATTGATATCAGGCCTAGGAAATTGTGGCTAGATGGGTCACAGGTCATAGGGGAGAGCCTAATACTATTTTTTTGCTAAATAAGTATAGTATTAAACTGACTTCTAATGACTTATTGCTATACTCATAGATTAATGCATCTTTCAAGCCTCATCGGAGAAGCTTCCTTATTCAGAAGATGCTGATTAACACAGAAACCCACAACTGGCCGATGTGCAGAGAACAAGAGGCTGCACAGTGCTCATCCCTGAATAGGATCTCTGTACCAAACCTCTGCCTCCCAAGGCTCAGGGGTCATTGCAGAAGAGGAGGCAGAAAGATGGTAAGAGCCAGAGGTGGTGGACGACCACAAGGAAACAGAATTTTCCAGACAGTTGGGCAGTTGCTCATATGAACTCACTGAAGTTCTTATCTGTTACCTAGCTTTGTCTAAGATTCTTTCCGGTAATTTGTATTCCCACTTCCTAGATACCATGATGTGGTACTTTTGGAATGAAGAGGTCTCTTGTTGCCCACAGTCTCTGATCTAGGAAAGGAGCCTTGGAAGACCCACTTCTGTTTCTATCATCTGTTCCTAATGGTAGGGATGCAATGCTGCAAATCAGATCTTGGTGAAGAGTTTTGGTGATATCCATGTTGGAAGATAAAATTAAAGGAATAATTCCAGGAAATAAATGCTGTCTACTGGCTTTAGGGAACTGACAGAAATTAATGAGGTTGGAGTCATGGTTCCTTGAATTCTTAGCTGGATGAAATTCAGCTTTTTAATAAATTAAGACTCATTTTCTTCATTGGCTATAAGAAGTTTTTAAGAGTCACTCTTATAGTGGTTACTTTGAAAACTAAAGGAGTAGCAGGCATGTACTGTTTTATATATAATGTTACCCAGCATGGCTTAGGTATGATGTGGTATGTCACCTCAGCAGAGTTTATAGCACCACTGTGCTGCTCTGTGACCCAAATCTGAGTGCTGGGTTCTGCTCCTGAAAAACCTCTGAAATATTCCTGTGAGGAAGGCGCCTCTGGGTGCTGCCTGTGCAGATGCGGCGTGATCTGTGTTTTCCAACTTCATGTGGAGCATCTTGATTATGGGTATTAAGACTGTTGTCAAACACATCTCACAGTTCTTCACCTTCAGTTTTCAGTCTTCTGATGGTGTGTCAGGTTATTTGGATTATTCCAATTCTCCAGTTCTCCAGAACTTACTTTATTCATGGTGTGTGTGTGTGCGTGTGTGTGTGTGTGTGTGTGTGTGTGACTGGTGATAGAACTCAGGCCTGGTGCATGCTAGGCAAATGCTGTACGCTCAGCTACATGTGCAGCCCCTGAACTTGACTCCTGAAATATGAAATGGTATAACCACAGAGTAGTTATGCCTCTAAAAGAATTTGCTAGAATCTAGAATGTCCAAAGAATGTGAACAGAACTCTTCTAAGCGTGAGCTCAGGTTTTCAGTGGTCTGGAATATTCTGGGACTGGCAAACTCACTGCTGACTCAGATGGGAAGTGCTTTCTGCCTTGGAGTCTTAGCCAATATTACTATGGAAAAGACACTTTGATTTTCTAAGCAATTAATAAAGTAGTTTCTTTGACTGGGTTCTTTACTTAAATGACTAAAAGTGTCAAATTTTACTTAGCTAAGTATTTTTTGCTGGAAGAAAGATGCTTAGTGATTTGTAGTTGATTGATATACCACTTAAAATTCATTGGCTCTGCCAGACGCACACTAGGGTGACTTCAGTGAGTCCTGCCCCTTCACCAGTCCCTCCCACAAAAGGTGAGTGATTTCTGACTAGATTCTGGTCAATGGAATGTGTAAATGGTGAAAGGCTGTCCTTCCCAAGCTTCGGCTGTTATATGGTGAAGATAACAATGTGTCAACTGTGATTACCTTACATGTGTGGGACTCATTCTTAGCACATTCAAGCAGGAAGTACATAGCTACATTGAGTGGCCTAAGAAGAAAGTCATGTGGAAGTGAGCTACCAGAGGTCTCTAGAACTTGGGAAAGTATATCAGCAGAGAGCCACATAGAAGTCACAGCCCTGAATTATATGTTCAAAAGAAAATTATACCAAATATTGAACCAGCCAGGACAGTCATTCTTCTCTAAGGAAGACAGTCTGAATGGCAGCTGGGTTTTAGCTTTCTGAGGTGCTAGGCAGAGGCCCAGTTGAGGTATGGATAGACTCTTGACCCAGGAAACCTGGAAGTCAGCAGGTATGTACTAAGCTACTAAATTTATAATCACGTGTTATGTATCAATATAGCATACCAACTGAACAAATATGATACTTCTTAGTCTTCTTTGGATTGACTTTACTGTAAGTGGGGTTTGCTAGCAAGGAGCTCAGATGAAATGTCCTAGCCAGTCTTCACAACAGTGAGAGTTCTTGCATGGCTTCCACATAAAAAATTAGAAGCTGCCAATTGTCTTAAGGCCTGACCTCCAGAGTCCCAGTTGCTCCTTCGTCCTAAACTTTAATAGTCAGTCAAGCCACAGCTATCTCTGACTCATGGACACAGGAACTGCATTTTGAGAGCATGAACACCTTGAGTGGAATGACTCATCAGGGTTGGCATGCAATGCTTCCATGCTGTTCTCTGGGAGTAGTAATTCTCATCGATCTCATAAACTAACAGGCTTTCGCCCCAACAAGATTATTCAGACAAGATCCTCAGTGCAGAACTTAGCAATCTTGGTTGATAATTCAAAACCTTAACTTTGCATATCAAAGAAGTTCTCAGAGCTTGTGACTCTGGATCAGGGAGAATCTCTTTATTAGGATCCAGTTCTGTTCCCTGGGAGCAATTACTGTGACTCTGAGCTCTGCTCTTGGATTCATTCTTTTTCTGTAAAGCAATAGTTTTTACTGCTTACTGAGGGTTTTCCAGCCTTCATTGTGTCCATAGAAAGAGTTCTAGACACCTTGTACCATTTGAACATATTTTGGCCTTTTTCATCCAGTATAATTCAACTATCTTTAAAAAATCACTGTGGATTTCTAAGGTATTAGATTGTAATCCAGCACATCAGAAAAATACCACAGCTACAAATATCTTCAAGGCAGGTCTCTATTCTGGGTAGAGACTGGGGAAGCCCTGGGGTAAGTCCTTTGAAATCCTCAGAAGGCGCTGTCGGGCTGATCCAGGTGCTGCCATCAATCCTTTAGAGTTATTCAAAGCTGCATCCAAGCTATTCTATTGATTTGGTTTTAACCCTGAGGCCACATTTTACTGTGGACGCCTAAATCTGATCTTTGCCCTGAAGCTACTTTTTACTTTGAAAGCTTTTTGTGGTTTCCAGAGCTGTGAATGAAAAATTATATTTTCCAATTTAGCAAGACCTGGAAAATATTATTGCTCAGCTCTGTTTGAAAAGTACAATTTTTATTTTTTAGTTTATCTGTCCTTTGCAATACCCTCTCATATGTAGCTAAAACAACTCATTTTCAAAATTTTGTCTAGGTTTGTCCCCAGTCATGCCCAGGATTTATTAGGCACCTCTTCAGTTTTCCAACTGCAAGCAACAGGCTCAGCACTTTTTCTACCAATCATGACACGATCTTCCTCTTCTTCAGTTTTCTGTCAATTTTTCCATTATCTAGTCTTTAATATTCTCCTCACCACCATTCAGGCTCTCCAGTGACAAAACCAAACTTCATACTATATTGTAAACATTGTTCAAGTTCCTGTATCTGACTTTGGACCCTAAGGAGTCATATAATTCACATACATACATATATACATACACACTATACCATATACATGCCACACACCACACACACACACGCAACCACATACCACACATACATCATACACACACACTACACACACCATACATACCCATATAACACATATACAAAACACCACATGCATGCCACACACATACGACACATATCACAAATACCACATATGCACACATACAACCACACACGCACACACATCATACACACCTACATATACCTATACTCATATAACACACAGAAGCATGCAAGTACCTGTGTTATCACAACCACATACCACATTGGTATGTAAGAATTTCCTCCAAGAAAAAAAACTTCTGTCTTGGAAATCCATGCACTATAGTTATATCACATGTGAGTTAAAGTGTGGTTTCCTCGTGTATAACTCGTGACTTACAGGCTTTAAGACAATTGATTGTGGGGCCTGGAAAGATGGCTCAGCAGTCAAGAGTGTTGGTTGCCCTTACAGAGACTCCAGATTCAGTTCCCAGAACCCATATAGTGGCTAACAAACAGTGGCAGAGGCTCCAACATCTTCTTCTTGCCTCTGTGAGCATTGCATGACCATGGTGCACCTACAAACAAGCAGGAAAAACACTCATCTACATAAAATAAAAGTGAATAAATTTAAAACAGTTGATTGTATCCATCAAAATTTACCAAAAAGTATCTGAATAATACAAGAATGAGAATGGTTCTTAAATCTTCACTGGTTTCAACAATGTTCTTGACTCGGACGAGCCAGAAACCCCTGAACATGCTAAGAAGTATATTAAGAGGCACTGCCCGAGTTCTCTTCGGATCCCCTGCTTCTGGCACTATTAGACAAACCATATAACACATCTTTATCTGAATTTTTTATAGTTTATATCCTGGGTAGGGGAAATAGAGTAACTTACAAAGGTGAACACCTCATAGGGCCTCACAAAAGGTGAACACCCAGTGACTGGTTCTGCTCTGTGCCTCAGCAGCCCAGCATTCCAGATCGCTTCTGCGGCCGCCCACAGTCTCCATTAGCTTTCGTCCACACCTCGTGGGCCTGCAGTCTCAGCCCAGGTAGGTAAATGCCACCTCTCCGGTGCCCACAGGTGAGACACCAGGGCCATTTTCTCCCCTGCTGCCCTCAGCCAAGATCACGCCCACGCTCCTCCCTCCAAGGCTAACTCTCCACAGCTCTCTCTCCGTGGCTGATTCTCCACAGCCAATTCTCTGCAGGAGGCCCTGCCCCTGGGAGGAGTAAGTACCCCTCCCGACACCAGAGACCTTACAAATACGTGAGGAATGATTTGCTATATCATTTGTTGTAAGACAGTTGCTTCTCTCACTTATATGTCAAAGGTTGTGGTGACTAATGCTAAGCACTAATGTGACCACTAGGTACCCTTTTATTGATGTAATTTACTAACAGACTAGGATGGAAGCTGAGTAGCTAAAAATAGTGTCTGGTTGTTGCAATAACCAAGTGAAGATAATGATCACGATCTAAAAATCATACAACAAACTAAGCTGTAAAGCCATAGACTAGGAAGGTATAGAACCTAAGCCACAGGAAAGGCAAACTCAGAGATGTGCTTTATCTAGGAGGAAACTGCGTGACAAGGAATCAGGTATCTTTCACAAGAATGTGCAGCTCTTGGATTCAGCGCTAACACTGAATCCAAGTCTGGCAGGACCAAGAGCACCCTGGGGTGGTCCCAGTGTGTCCTAAAAACTGAGAAGGTAACATTGTTCAGACACTGTGGAAAGGTTTTGTTCTGTCTTGCAATTGTTTTTTACAAATCCAGGGTACAATGTAACCCTAGGAAAAACTAGTCTGTCATAGAACACAGCTATTTGCTTATTATTAGCTTGCTGGGGCTCCCTTCATTTTCTATAAAATGAAAGTCCATTGTAATTCTTCAATTCTTATTTATCCGACATCAACTTTTGCATAACTCAAAAAAAAAGGAAAAGAAAAAAAATGTGTGACATAAACTTGTTTTCTTTGTTGAGTATGTATTATTTCCTCCGTTTTACATCTTAAGTTTTTTGTTCTGTTTGACTTTGAGATGGAGTCTCACTGTGTAGAAAAGGCTGGCCTTGAACGTGTGACAGGTTTTCTGCTTACTTTCTTTAGTACTGGGATTGTGGGCATGGAACCATGTCTGATTCTGAGTGTTTTTATCTAATAAATCATGTCTAAATGTCAGTACCACTTCCATAATTACTCAGGGATTCATGGGAAAGGAGATTTTTGTACTAAAAATCAGTACAGACAAAAATTTAGGTTGAATTATTACAGAATACTGAGGTGCCCAAACCATTGTGCCTTGAGAGTTAACAGATATGGATACCAGTCAGTGAGCCGGAGGAAGGAGGATGGGTTCGGCATGTACCTAATCAAACTTACAGAATTATCAAAACAGTTGTAGCTTTCTGGTTCCCTCCCTAAAAGATTTTGATTGCTTACTTGTATTAGTTGGGTGGCAGCAGAGATAAAAAAAGAAGTGATTTCAAAAGTTTATGGAGAGACCAAATAATGTGAAAAAATTTCATAATAAGAAAAATATAATATTACAATTTCCAATAAAGTGCCAGGTAGAGTCTTTGGGGACATAAGGCAGAGAAAGAAAATCATCACTTAGGGACCACACTTTTGGTCAAAATTCTGATATCGT